>NW_022994628.1:0-27200 GCF_012275295.1 Melopsittacus undulatus
ACCTGATGAAATCCATCTGCGGGTCCTGAAGTAGCTGGCGAATGAAGTTGCAAAGCCACTGCCCATCATATTTGAAAAATCATGGCAGTCAGGTAAAGCTCCCGATGACTGGAAAAAGGGAAATATAACCCCCATTTTCAAGAAGGGGAAAATGGATGACCCGGGGCATTACAGACCAGTCAGTCTCACCTCTGTGCCTGGCAAAATCTGGGAGCAGATTCTCTTGGAAGGCATGCTAGAGCACATGAAAAACAACAATGTGCTTGGTGACAGCCAGCGTGGCTTTACTGGGGGAAAATCCTGCCTGACCAATTTGGTGGCCTTCTATGACAGGGCTACAAAAGTGATGGACAGGGGTGGAGGATTTGACGTTATCTACCCGGACTTATGCAAAGCGTTTGACACTGTCCCACATGACATCCTTGTCTCTAAATTGGAGTGTCATCAATTTGATAGGTGGAACACTCGGTGGATAAAGAACTGGCTGGATGGTCGCACTCAGAGAGTTGTGGTCAAGGGTTCAGTGTCCGGCTGGAGACCAGTAATGAGTGGTGTCCCTCAGGGATCGGTGTTGGGATCAGTCTTGTTTAATATTTTTGTCGCTGACATGGACAATGGAATTGAGTGTGCCCTCAGCAAGTTTGCCGATGACACCAAGCTGTGTGGTTCTGTTGATACGCTAGAGGGAAGGAATGCCATTCAGAGCGACCTTGACACACCTGTGAGGTGGGCTGATGCCAACCTCATGAAGTTTAACCATGGCAAGTGCAAGGTCCTACACCTGGGTCGGAGCAATCCCAGGCACAGCTACAGGTTGGGCAAAAATGAAATTCATGGTAGTCCTGCGGAGAAGGACTTGGAGGTGTTGGTCAATGAAAAAATGAACATGAGCCAGCAGTGTGCACTCACAGCCCAGAAAGCCAACCGTATCCTGGGCTGCATCAAGAGGAGCGTGACCATCAGGTCGAAGGAGGTGATCCTGTCCCTCTACTCTGCTCTTGTGAGACCTCACTTGGAGTATTGTGTGCAGTTCTGGTGTCCTCAACATAAAAAGGACATGGAACTCTTGGAACAATTGCAGAAGAGGGTCACAAGGATGATCAGGGGGCTGGAGCACCTCCCATATGAAGACAGGCTGAGAAAGTTGGGGCTGTTGAGCATGGAGAAGAGAAGGCTGCGTGGAGACCTCACAGCAGCCTTCCAGTGTCTGAAGGGGGCCTACAGGGGTGCTGGGGAGGGACTATTCATTAGGGACTGTAGTGTCAGGACAGGGGGTAATGGGTTGAAACTTAAACAGCAGAGGTTTAGACTGGATAGAAGGAAGAAATTCTTTACTGTTAGGGTGGTGAGGTACTGGAATGGGTTGCCCAGGGAGGTAGTGAATGCTCCATCCCTGGCGGTGTTCAAGACCAGGTTGTATGAAGCCTTGGGTGATATGTTTTAGTGTGAGGTGTTCCTGCCCATGGGAGGGGGGTTGGAATTAGATGATCTTGAGGTCCTTTCCAATCCTAACTATTCTATGATTCTATGATTCTATGATTGTTGTAGATCCCTTTCAACTGCACTATTCTATTCTATTTTTTCCATATCTAACTGGAAAAGCCTCTATAAGAGGAACTTTAAAATACCTATTATCTGTTGAATTGTCATACATGTAAAAAAACACTGTAGATAGTGTGGGAAGCTGTAATTTTGAAAAGTAGCACTTTTCAAAAACTTACATGATTGTGAGGTCCTACAAAGCAGAATCAAGCATAATGAGGTGACAGCTTCACAGTGTATTCACAGCCACTCACTTCTCTCTCCCGAGAAAAAAATAAAACATTTAGTCTGCAGCAGCTGCATCCCAGCTTAACTTAAAAGTCCCAACAGCTATGAAGAGCAAAACAATTAAATTAAATTCATGAAAATAAACCTTTTTTTTTTTTCAGCAGCTCTTGATACTGTACATAACACAGAAACCAGTCTTCCTAGGTTTAGTGTTTTAGAGGTTTTTGTATAATTTCAACAAATGGCTGATAAATCATTTCAGTTTCCGACAATACTCAAAACATAATAGGTAAAGCTGAGTGCAATGAGACAGTTTGTGACAGTAATCAGATTAGGATACACATAAACTAGCCACCTTGATTTTTTTCACTAGATATTGTACAGAAAAATCAGTCTCAGTAGGTTGATTTTCTCTAAAAAATACACATAAAAAAAAGATAAAAATATCTTGCTCTTTCAGGTTTTTTCTCTCTAAAGTTAGTATCGTCTTTCTCTTGCAAAATACTAGTCTCTTCTTCAGTATTTGAGTCAGACGTAATCATACCCCAAAGACCAACATATCTATTGTCATTCAGCTGTTGCAGAGTTTTCACTCTGTGGGAAGTAAGATTTATCAGCAGGAGGTTTTTTTGCTACATCCATTGAAAAGATTATGTTCTTGAGGAATCTTTTATACCATTACTTATAAATGACTACAGAAGAATCAATGGAGACATGTCAGCAGCATTACACAGTTATAAATTGAAGAACCTGGGTCATACTGAAAGGACTGTGATTGTCGAGGAGTGCTGACGGAGTTGAAGGTTTTAGTTGAAGTATTGCTCTTTATATTCCATAATACCTTGACTGTTTTCTTTTCTAATTGCTATTCTATGAATTTGGCTAGTCTTAAATTATATGTAAGTTGGACACAGCAAGGTGACCTACTTGGTTATCTTTTGATTTACACTATTTAAATAAAAGATGTAATCTTCAACATGAAGGATATACTGTATTTTACTCTCCAGTTTTATACTTTTTTTCCCTCAACAATTCTAATGATGAAAGCATGTCCCATCACCTCTTATCAGTCTCATACATATTGCTTTGATGAGGCATTTTTTCCAAGTTGTTTCTTGATTTTCTGTTAAAAGTAAAATAAAGCAGATAGACCAAGTTTTGTAAATAAACAGAGTAATCAAGATTTTAGCAGGTACACCATACTCTGAGTAGATGAAGATTACTAGCCGAGTTAGAGAGATTAATGCTGTCACATCACTGTGTGTCTGTGATCAGTGTTCAGGATTGCTCAGTTTAGAGTTTCATACACATAAACGTTTAAAAATGTTTTAAAACAATCTAATTACAACCATATTTTAATATATTTATATTTAATATATTAATAGCAAACATATTATAGGAAAATCAGTGCTAAATATCTACAAGGGAAAAAAATGTCTACTGAAGCTGTATTTTTTGCTAGGTTTCACATAGTTTTCTTTTTTACAGCTTAAAATATATGGTCTAAGGAAAGACATATCTTTTTAAAAGATGAAAAGAAGATAATAAGTTTTTCTTTGTCATTAACATACAAAAGTATTTTCTTGAGTTGTGAAGATACAAACTTAATATTTGTATCTTCAGAAGAGTGTTCTGACTCTAAAAGACAGGATGCAGACTTTGTCCGTACTGGGCAAAGACCCAATAAGACTTAATAATACTTTTCCCTGAATTCTATAGAAGCAGCAGCAGAGACTTCTTAAAACAAACAAAATAAAACCTTTCAAATAATTGATAAAAAATCCTTCCTTATTTATTTTTTTTTATACTAGCTTTTACTTAATCAACTTCAATTTTTTGCCCTCTTTAAATAAAGTGATTTAAAGTAATTTGTCTGCTATGGTTATCACAAGGCCTGGATTGCTAGTGAATTGGAATAACTCATATTTTTATAGTGCTTGACAGAATCTTTTGAGATGTCTTGTTCCTGTTAAGAATTAACCATAATGATTAAAAAAGTTAGAAAGTGACAAAACAAATAAACAAAATTATAAAGAAAAAGAAAATCTTCTATGTAGACTGCTGATTTGAACTAGTTCTCTTCTGTTGTGCTGTTATGGAAACTGTCCATGAAGTAAGGGTGAAGCTGGATAATATGAATGCATTAAATGGCACTATCAAAAAGAACTTCCCAAAATCAGTGACTCTGGAGCACCTCTGAATCTCCAGCTAACAAAACTTAGGTACATCTCTGGCTAGGAAGGCTGGTTATTTAGCTGATCTGTGTCAATAAGTGCCATAGTCATCATAAAGAAAGGGATAGGATTGGAAAGTGACATTGCTATTTTTGGGAGCAGGAAAATTTCAAATCTTCTCAGCTGTATTCATGGAATAGCATGTTTAGGATTTGTATTTAAAGTGAAAATATTTCTTTTCAACAGCATAAATAATCTTTTAAGAAAATGGGAATAGTAATTTTTATTCTCAAATTTCAACAGTCATGATCAATAAATAAGCACTGAAAATATTCACAAGAGGTATATTTTTATCTATGAGTCTCTTTTTAAATGTATATTATTGTTCAAATATTCACCAAATAAACTAGTTCTAACAGGAAGTGTTATAATAGTTTATAAGGCATTCGATCAACATTAATTCCAAATACACAAGATAAAATTAATTTTCTATGATCAACAATGGGGAAGAAAAAGAAAATTTATTTTCATCAGAGTTCCATGAATCATTAAGAGATAATTTGTCTTATAACATTTCATTATTAATGTCCAGATTCTATTTAATTTCACTTTTAAATGGCTGTGGCAATTAGATAATTGATTTCATGTGGCAGGCTTTGGTGGATTACATTGCTGTGAGTTGGTAGTGATTCAAAATGTCAGTAGCCTGTGAGCAAAGGTTATGAATGTCAATAAAAGAAATAATAGATTAAAAAAAAAATCTCTGTACAACACACACAGGACATAGGTTCGTGTGGGTTTGTTTTGTGGGAGTTGGGTTTTGATTTTGTCTTTTTTCTGGGGGGATGGGGTTTTTTTATTAGTTTGGTTTGGGTTTGGGTTTTTTTCCAGATTACATGGGCCTCATTTTGTAGTTCATCAACTTTTTAATTAGGCAAAGTGATGATTTTGTAAGTACAGTTTTCAACCACTAGGAGAAGCAAAACTTATAGACAACTAAAACAAATGGACAAAGCAAAACCCCTGACAGAATTAAATCTGGCCAGGGGTATCAAGGGCAACAAGAAGAACTTCTATAGATACCTTGGTGTTAAAAGGAAGACTACGGAAAATGTGGCCCCTCTCCAGCAGTAACAGAAGACCTGAGTACCTGGGACATGGAGAAGAATGAGGTACTTAACAATTTTTTTCTTTAGCTCAATCTTCACTGGCAAGAGCTGCAGCCACTGTCCAAGTCATAGAAGGCAAAGGCAGGGACTGGGAGAATGAATAACTGCCCACTTAGCAAAAGATTAGTTCGAGGACATCAAAGGGACCTGAAGGAGCACAAACATACGGGACCTGAAGGGGCACAAACCTACGGGACCTGATAAGATGCATCCACAGGTCCTGAGAGAACTGGCAGGCAAAGTGGCCAAGCCATTATCCATCATATTTGAAAAGTCATGCCAATCGGTTAACTTCCCACCATCTGGAAAGGGGAAACATTGCCCTCAGTTTTGAAAAGAGATGTCTCTCTGTTCCTAGAAAGATCATGGAGCAGATCCTCCTGGAAAGTATGCTAAGGCACAGAAAAAATAAGGAGGTGAGTGGTGACAGCCAACATGGGTTCACTAAGGGCAAATCAAGCCTAACACATTTGGTGGCCTTCTATGATGGGGTTATATTTGTCTTATTTTCATTAATACTTTGATATAATCACACAGAGGGATTGGCAGAAAAGAAGAAATTCCTCTGAAGAATTTAAAGTGATCTTGTACTAAAGGTGTGTTTTAAATATATATATTTTCTAAAGTTGCAAACCTGTGAAAAAGAAAAATATGTCATGAAAGTTTTCTAATTAACTACAGAGCGAACCTGGGACAAAGAATATAAATGTTTAAAATGTGATTATGAAAATGTTCATGGTATGTAACAGCTTACAGTGAAGTGTCTACATGTCAACAGGAAGAAATAACTGTCTTAAGACTAAGAGTTCTGATGCTGAAAATTATTTCACTGGACACTAAGGACTCATAAAATGTTCTTGCGGTAACCAGGCTTGTCATGGGTTCAGCAGTAGCTCATGCTCTGCCAGGGAGCAGGGAGAGATAGGGCACCTGATCTGGGCACATCCTGCTCGGGGAGGGGACTGGAAACTGGCCACGAGGGGAGGGGTTAGCTCTCTCCTCCGGGCTGGGCTCGGAGAGGGAACAGGAAGCTGGCCAGGAGGGGAGGGGTTAGCTCTCTCTTCCGGGCTGGCCTTGTGGCGGCGGGTGCTATCGTATTCTCTCTCCCTGCTTGTCTCCTCTAACATTGATTTGTTATTCTTACCAGTAGTGATTTCTGTTATACCTTAATTGCTGGACTGATTTTACCTCAATCCGTGGGAGTTGTATTCCTCTGGCTCTCCTTCCCATCCCTCCGGGAGTGGGAAGGTGAGGGGGCGGAGGGGAAACAAAGGGGGAACTGTGCAGATTTAGTTTAAACCACGACAAGGCTAGAATTAAAACTCCTTTTCCTTAGGGCAGACACTACTTTATTTGTGACAGCCACTACAGTTATGCATTTGTCTCAGAATAGATATTTCTGGTTAACACTACAAAAAAATAATCAGTGTGGCCATAAAATTAGGACTTATTCTGAAGCCACTTGACATAAAGTAATCAAGTGATTTCCATTATTTATTTAATCAAAGAAGATATTGGAATTTCTTTTCAGAAGTACAACTGAAACCAGAATATTTAAAAATCTGTCTTCTGTGCAACATAACAACTAGTGTGGCTGCAGTAGACCAGACTTTAACATCTAATTCCTAATTATATACGTAGGCTGACTGCTCAGCCAGTTTAGCTAGTATCTCAGCATCTAATTTTGGGATAATTAGTACATCAAAACCGAGATTTTTTTTTTTTCACAGAACTGTTGCTGGTTTCATTTCAATTCAATTAAGCTAAGAAGCAGGATTTTCTAAAGAGAAGATGTTTGAGCTCATAGTAAGAAATGTTGCTTTTGAAAATGCAGTAAAAGATATAAATTCTTAATTCTTTTGCTTTCATTAAAATAAAGATACTGAGATCTGCTAAAAGCCTGACTGTTTAGCCACAGTGCTTGATGGTTTGAGTACAAAGCTGTCACTTTGAAAGAAAATTAATGTCAACTTAATATATGGAATGTTTTCAGAATCAGTCTGAATTGTAAGACCATTTTTTTGTGAGTGTGATTACAGAAAAAAATATCCTCATGGTTTTTATATTAATTATATATGCTAAATGTGCATATGCACACTGTATATACTAACTACTCATACAACCATGTAGCTGAGTGACTCTTCAAGAATACATTGTTATTCAATCCTTTCTCATTTCACCAGCAAGTTAATTACTGTTGATTTAAAATACATAACGTTAGGTGGGGGGAGCCTGTACTTTTGAGAAGCTGTGAGATGGCACCTTTCCAGAGGCTAAGTGGAAGGTTTTTCATTGTCCTGTTGAGCAGTTCAAAGTCAGTCAGTACTAATAAAACTCTGATCCTAGGAAAAAATTAGAATCTTTTAAAATCCTGATCATTAGCTGTCCAACCTAGTAAGTGCTTTGAAAATCATAAATGGTTACGGTTTGAATCATAGAATCATAGAATAGTTACAGTTGGAAAGGAACTTAAGAGCATCCAGCTCCAACGCCCCTGCCATGGGCAGGGACACCTCACACTAAATCATGTCACCCAAGACTTCTTCCAACTTGGCCTTGAACGCTGCCAGGGATGGAGCATTCACAACTTCCTTGGGCAACCCATTCCAGTACCTCACCACCCTAACAGGAAATAATTTTTTCCTTATAGCCAATCTAAACCTTCCCTGTTGAAGTTTTAAGCTGTTACCCCTTGTCCTATCACTACAGTACCTAATGAAGAGTCCCTCCCTAGCATCCCTGTAGGCCCCCTTCAGACACTGGAAGGCTGCTATGAAGTCTCCATGCAGCCTTCTCTTCTCCAGGCTGAACAGCCCCAATTTTCTCAGCCTGTCTTCATATGGGAGGTGCTCCAGTCCCCTGATCATCCTCGTGGCCCTCCTCTGGACTTGTTCCAACAAGTGGTTGGTTTCCTCACTAAAATTCCTTGTGTTACATGTGCCCTATTGCATGGTTAGTCCACAAAGAAATAAACTAAGATAACATACAAAACTCAAGTAGAAAATATCTTTTATTTTGTTCTAGGTATGGCCGTTTGATAGCATTAATTTAATATCTTTCAGTAAATACATGATGAAAGTGTAACACCTTGTAAAAATATGTGAATTAGAATACATAATGTAATCGTTTATTTTGCATATTCATGGCATTTGGAGAAGTTTTGAGGATGTATTTTAGCATGGGTGTGTAAGTTTGGAAATGAACATATCACTTTAGTTCTACAAGCATGAAGTTATTGAATTGTGGAATAACCTACTGCTGATGACATCCTCTGAACACAAACAGATATGAGCTCTAAGGCAGAAAAAAATATTCAAGCTATTTGGCTATCAGCTAATTTCTCTTTAAAATAATATGATTTAAAGAAGGGGAAGAATCACACTGTACTTTGTACATTGACAGTCAAAGCCTAATGTAGGGAAAGCCCATATAAACAGCAGATTATACTGGGTAGTAGTGTGTAGGGATTGCCACATCAGACATTACAGACAGACTTCTTGTATTTTTATTTTTAATTCTTTTCATTGAGCTTTTTTTAATCTTAGAATATCACTCAAGGGAAGTTAATTAGTACCTGCTACATTGCATGTCTGATAACTATAAGACATTATTCAAAGCTCATGATGTACTGATACCTGAAACAGTTCTCCCTTTCTTCATATCTGAAAAAAAAGACTGCTAGTTTGTATCTCTTCACAAAATCATTTATATTTTAGAAAATATGTTTCTTCTGTCACTCTCCCTAAATTTTTTACACTGTTATCTAATTACAGAGTATTAAGAAACCTAGACACAGATATGAAGTGTCATTGAGCTTTCTATGTGTATGCTTGATTGTTTCTTTATTGCCAGAAATTCTTTGTGAATTTCCAGAGGTATGTGACAAGAGCAATCACCTCTTTCAAGGTGATGCACAGAGGACTGCTGGGACACAATATTTTGCAGTTTATCATGACACTAATGTAAATCTGAGGTTGGAAGATGGTGGCCACTTGTTACTCTAAGCTATTTTACCTACGTGAGAGTTAGATGAGATATGAGATATACTAAACCACTATCCTTTTCATGTTGTTTTATTTTTCATAGTATATATAGCAAATTAAAATGAATAAGGAAACCAGGTATCTTTTGATACATGTCATGTAAAAAAATAAGAGTCAGTCCTTCTTCAAACAGACAGAATATAGCTCACTAATTTTTTTTTTTCCTTTTTAAAATATTTCCTTGTAATATTGTAACAAATAAAACAATGGCATACTATTCACAGTTTGGGATTTTTATTTGTTTTATCATCCATTCAAAATATTCACAGCTTGATACTATTTTACAGTTTAAGGACCTTGAAGTGTGATCACTCTCTTCCCTTCCTCTTTTAAAAGATCAAATTTGTTCTTAAAAAGCAGCTGGTGAATTATCAATAATTTTCTTCATGTTCTTGAAAGTGTTTGAATCAACATAATCACATGCTACAAATGAACAGGTGCTGGAAACATGGGTTTAGACAACTCAGAAAAAGATCAAACTAGTCTGAATTAGCTGTCACAAAACCTAATCTCTTTTGGCATTCCATCAGTTTTTAAATACCAGGACATTCTATATTATTTTATTCAAAGCATGAAGCTGTTTATAAATCTCTTTGCATCATACAGTATTCACAGAAGACTGGTGGTTTTATCCCAATTATCCAGAGTCTTGAGAAACAGAGTTGAGAGAAATTCAAAGCATTTGATTAATGAAGGCATTCTTTGAGTCATTTGCTGTATCTCTGTGTCTTTGTTTAAAAACAAACCTAGTATTACTATAACTTTTTAAATAATTTTACAAGGGTATGCAAAGCTATCTTTGTAGCTTATTTCCTCTTATCTTTTAGCACTGAGGTTGCAAGATAACAACACTTGGTTTTTCCTTTCCCTTAAGAGCAAAGTTCAGTGTTCCTCTGCAAAACACACTCCACTGACCTGAGCAGCAGCTGTTGGAATATAAGATTTGTAGTGCATGTTACCACACCAGTAGAGATAATGACTGTTAAACTGGATTTTCAGTCAACAGTATTAAGCTTTTTACATAATAAATTTACAAACACCTAAGATTTAGAGAAAACAGTGAAGGTAAATGTTTATCTTACTCTGTGAGCAAACCTGTACCTCTATAAATTTTCTCACATGAGCCAACATGACGAATAAGACACACAAACAGATGCTATACACATGGTCTCTGGGATAAGCTTGAAACCAGTTCTGTGCTTATGGTGATAGTTATCCCAGATGCACCATAAGAAGATTTTTTCAACTACCCTGATCAGTTCTCATTTACTAAGCAAGTCAGCCCAAAATACGTTTATTTTTTGCCTAATATAACAAAATTTATGTGCCTTCATTCCACTATGCCTTCATTCCAGTATGTGAAACCAATATGTGACAGATATTATCATATACTATTTTTTATTAGATATATATATATGGAGATATATATATATATGATAAATACATTTAATTCTATTCCTTCCATTGCTTCTAACATAAATGAAGCTAAAGTAACCACTTATTTGTGTCATAACTTCTGCAACCTAAAAATCAATTTCTTGATTTATATTATTACTTTCCCAAATGTACATTCTCATTTAAATCCGTAACTTGTCTTAAATCCAGGTTCCAATGAAGATGGATCATATATATTCACCACAAAACTATTCTAACCTCCTATAAAGTGTATTTGTGTAAAAACCTGGTTATAGTCTGAAACCTGAAACTTAACAGGGTAGAAATAAAGTGACTTAAGTCACTTACCTAAGTCACAATAACAGTTAAGAAAACTCATGCTTGTTCATGACCAGGATTAAGATTCTGGTCTTAATGATGACCATGTTAAGATTCTGTGTCATAACCAAACAAGGACAATGCTGTTGATTTGATGTAGGAACTTGATAACTCAAATTAGAATCTGTATATGACAGACTGTTTTACTCTGAAATATTTCTTTGGACCCCTACCCCTGTCTCTCCAACTGATTTTGTTACTGCTGAGAAATACTTTTTGGGTTTCTGTGTTCAAGATTAAAGTACAAAGTGTCAAACATTCAACTTCTTCAAGACACTTTTATGTCTGGATAAAATACTATATCAGTGACAATTCTAGGCCTGAGTACCTCACAGGAGTATGAGTAGCAGAAAAACTAGTTTACAGATACCATTTGTAATGAAATCTGTATATGTGTGTATATATAAACCTCATCGGTGATGGGGTATACACTCCAATAAAGTTGTGGGGTTTATGTGCCATTGTCAGACCTGTGTAATTCTTACAGCCTTCAATATATTTCATAGCAGGGTGAGTTTCATAACGTTATTTTATTCTTTAGACTTTGCTCCATATGCTTTGGGTTTTGTCATGAAAAACAGAACTTGCTTTCAGTTTTGAAACATTTATCAAAGTTGTTCTAGACAAAGCTTTGTTACATCCTAAGTTTTTTGCATTGATGGTTTGGATTTTTTTTCTCATGAAAAGTACTTTTCTTGTCTTGTTTTGCATTTGCAATATTATAGTACGGGCCCAAAATATTTCCTGTTAGTTTCCTAATGTCTTATTAGGCAATTTGAGATATTTATCAAAATCATCCCCATGGAAGTACATATGATTTGTTGAACTAATGCCCGAAACAGTGTTGCATACAATGCAGAAAAGAACAGTCATTGTCTCCTGATTTTTTCTTGCGTGATTTATAATATCTTCCAATCTTGAACAGGTTAATAAGGCAAAATATTGTGCATATTTAGAACAAATGTTGGGTTTTGTTTTCATTTTTGGTTTTTTGTTTTTTTTTTCCTCTCCTCAGGGGCATACCGTTTTCATTTCTAATGCTCCCTCACCATGACATCTACAAATCCCATGATATCAAAAGGATGCTTCAATCCTTAGTTATAGAAATATGCACTCCAGAAACATTCTGCCTGTGTACTAATCAGCTCTATATAGAATATGAGGTCCAAGAACAGAAGGGACAGATGTCAGTCATATCACCTCTGTAAGCATAATAACATCTCCAAAATGCCACTTTGTGGAAGGTTATTTTGTAAGATTGAGCTCAGTGGTCTGGTACAGTTGTCAGTATGAAGGAATTTTTTAAGATATGAAAAGCCACCAGGAGCTGGCAAGAATTTCAGCCACCTTTATTAGTTCCTTTTCTATTCATTCATTATTCATGCATGGAGAACAGCCCCAAGTAAAAAGGGGCATGAGTTATTGCCTCTAAAGAAAACCCTTCTGAAATTCATCCAGTTGTCTTAAATATACTGTTTGTGTGAATTTTTATAACAGCTGAAGGGAACTCTTCAGTATTTGCTTCAGGTAACTGAGCTGTATTTTGCTATAGTATTTATTTTCTTTTCTACTACAGTACACAATGTGTCATACTTCAAAGATACCCAGCATACAGAAGCAGCCTCCTGAAGATGAAAGCTAGGATAAAAGTGGTCCAAAACAGTATCTTTCTTTAAATACACACATCTACTTTTTCCATTATCATATGTATTTTCAGTCTTAATTATTTCTTCTCCCTCACTTCAACCCTGATCCCATCCTTAATATTCAACCTTCCTGACAGCACTCTCCTGATAATGGAGAAGATATAAAAAAATGGTTTCCCTGGAAACAGAAACTATGATATAGTATGTAAAATATTGTAAACATTTCTGTTCTCACTTAATTCCAGCCAGTGGTTTTTCATGTCTTTTCAGAAAACCAGAAGAGCAGATACTTTTTTCTGATTAATAGTAGCACTCTTAAAAATGTTAAAGTACAGCTATTCCTTCTAACCCCACCCATCTTGTAGGCATTTTATCACTTCTATTGTTATATGAAGCATAATTTAGTTTATCAACACACTTAATAGTTTACAAAAAATGTGATAGCACATGTTCAATGTGCAGATTTTCTTAATTTTTAGTAGGAGTGCCACTGTAGACCAGAGTGTCTACTTAGGCTTGAATAAACAGATTTGTGCTAAAAGGAACTTCAAGAGATTATAATTTACATTCTCCATTAATATTATTTCACTCTTTCTTTTCAGATAATTATAAACACATCTGTTAAGTCTTTGCAGAGTTTTGATGAAGGAAAATTCAGAGAAAACATATTGCTTTACCCTGAACTCACTGCCCTGGAATCAGTAATTACCATGCACACATATGTGAGGCCTTCTCTCTGTATAGTAACCAGATTGTCTCTCTGAGACAGAAACATTGCATTTATGGAACAGTCTTGAAACAATTGCTAGCTTAATATGTGAGTATGCTGAAAATCAGGTTTGCTAATTGTAGCAAAGTTGTTATCGAATTTGTATATTGATGTACACTAGGATAAACATGAGCAATGTTCCAGCTCTCCAAGTAAATCATAACACCCATTTAAATGGGATCAGAAAAAGGCATTTGATCATATGTATGTCCAGACAGGTCCTTCAAAACTTGTTTTATCAATGTAATTTCTAATCATACTTCCAAACCATACACTGGCACCTAAAAACCGGGTTTGTTTTGTCAAACATTTTTTCAGTTTGTATGTAAACAGTGAAATTTAAATTGGCATACATTGGCACAAATAAATTTGTGCCCTTGTATCTGCCACCATTGCATGCATCAATGATTATGCAAAAAAGTAGATGAACAATTAATTGTATTCTGAAAATTACACATGCTGCCTTGCAAATGCTGACACTATGTTTTGAAAAGTTAATCTTCAATGTTTAAGTTAAATTACCTTTTTTTTTCTCTTTAACTGTGCATTTTGCTTTTAGATAATTAAATTACTCTTTTTTTTTCTCTTCAAATGTGCATTTTGCTTTATTTCCTTATATCTTTTTAATCAAAGCCTTTATTTTGCACCAGTGACATTTCATTGATTGAGAGGAGCTAAAAACTTTTTTTTTTTTAAGCAGAGTCTGATTTATGTTGCTCCTGTCTCATATTACTTTGAATTCACCAAAAATAAAGAAGAAACTCACAGTTTAGCAGCACAGACAGGCTTCTAAAGTACTGTCATTCTAGAGAATCTTTATTATAAGAATTGCTTTTATTGTACATAACCTTTTCTTCGCTTGGTCATCCTAAAGCACTTCCCAAGCAGTCACTCATTATTATATGGAAAATATAAGCTGATTAGAAGTATTTTCTACATATAAAGATGAAGAATTTCAGGTCAGAGAAATAACCAACATCAGTAGCAGACTGACAGCATCACAGCTGAGAGTCATTCAACATGAGCAACAACTAAAGATCTGCTTCTTCAGTCACTCACTGAAGCCCACATTTTCATGTACATTAATCCCCTTTTCTAGTTTTGGCTGGGTTGTTGCTTTTCTTCTCTAATACCAAAGACCTGTATAATCTCACATATATTAGAGTTCTGACTGGATCTTCTTCCAAATTATTAACACATGAAAGGCAAATTTTCAGTGGCACATACTTGTATTTATTTCCAGTGACTGCAAACTCCAGGTAGAACACATTTTTTTTTTGTACTAAATGGAATTCTCTTATAGCCTTTCAAAATTCTTTCTGCTTTTTTTGAGCATTTTATTCACCAATATTACTTAGAGTGAACAGTGTACTTAAGAGATATTGTCCTAACAGTGGTTTTCATTTTCTGGCACCTACCATCCTAATCCCTGCTGATCCATCCAGTGCATCAATTTCACCTTTTTACTTTGTTTTAATTATTTGTCTACCTATATGAGTATTTATTTATTGTAAAAAAACTGTATTAATAACTTTCCTAAGCCACTTTCTTCAGTGTACCAACTCATTCAAGCATTATAATAGCAAGACATTGTCTTATTTCTCATTACTGAAGGGAAAATTGTGGTTAGTTGCATTGTATCAATTTTTAATGCTGTTTCTCAGAAGCATTATAACTTCCATATATTGATATCTGTACACTGTATGGATAGTCACATCACTCCTATAGGTGCGTGATTAACTCTGCCTTACCAGTTGCTATCTCTGTCAAGCAGAAGCTGTAGATAATCTGAAATAACTTAGAAATTAATAACAAATAGAGAAAGTGCACATAACTTGTATTGTGAAGGAAAAAAAAGTTGTGCAAACATTTTTAGACAGAAAAATGAGAAATATCTGACACACTAAGAATACACTGCTAGAGCCTATACTTCTAAGTGTCAGATTCCATGTCTGATGTGCTTAAAAATCTGTTATTGAACTTAATCACCAATGTATCCTGTTTTCCGAACAGTTAAATTCTCTTTAAATTTTAGAATGTTTTACAAATAGGCTAACTGCCAAATGCAAATTGTTTTTTTCTTTTTTTTTTATAAAAAAGAAGGTGATGTAGATGGTAGATTTTGTTTTCCAAATGCAGAATTGATTAACTTCTCATTAAAAAGATTCCCTGAAATAAAATAAATATTTTTTCTTGGAAATCACAAAATTTATTTGAAGACAAGAAAAAACAGCTTTTGATAAAATAGCTAGTATATTTCTGTTATTTCTTCTCTAGTTATCAGAGTGTATTGAAATGCAACTATCCCTGCATGAGTGCTAGAAAAAAGATATAAATAAGGTCATAGAGATTGGTTTTGGCATGCTTCACCGGAATTCTTGGACATCCCTTGAAGGATTCTTAAATCGTATATTAAAAGTCAATCAGTAGCTGATGTGCGGCTGCATGTCTCAGGTAGACTAACAGTCCATCTCACAACTGGAGATTAGTTACAACTAGTAAAGAAAAAGAGTTGTGAAAAAAAATCTGTGGACTACCGTTGTCCATTTTAGACTGATTTTGAAACAGAATCCCTTTTGATAGGACACACTTAGTGTTATTAACTTATATGAACTGAACCAGTTTTAGATGCTTTGAATTTGCTGCTTTTCAGAATTAAATTTTAGGCTGACATTTGCTTTTCCATAGCAAAGACAAAGGATAAGCAAACAAAATCTCATATTCCAGACTCAGGTGATACAACTTTTTTTTTCTTTTGTGCTATATGTACATTTTACTATACATTTTTGGTGCAATTTGCTATGGTAATTCAAATTCCACTTTGCAGTGAAAGTTGGGATCCAGCACCTAGACTAAAATCTTCAGAAAAATCTGCTACAAGGAAGATTTTGTCTTCTTTTGCTGGTTTTGTGTTAAGTTGTCAAATTTAAAAACTAGACATATAATGGATAGAAAAATAGAGGTGATGACTGAACTCAGAGAGACAGCAGCAACTGGTAAAGAACACATCCTTGCTGATGGAAAAGGGGTAATTAACTCCTCCCCTCCTCTCACCACCATTTATTAAAAGTGAAAAAAGGAAGACCCGGCCAGTCAGTCTCACCTCAGTGCCCAGTAAGATCATGGAGGCAGATCTCCTGAAAACTATGCTAGGGCACATGGACAATAAGGGTGTAATAGGTGACAGCCAGCAAAGCTTCGCTAAGATGTCCCTGCCCATGGCAGTGGAGTTGGAATTAGATGATCTTTAAGGTACCTTTCAACCTAAATCATTCTATGTTTTTTTCGTCTAATGCCACCCTTAATACAGAAATTAATATAATCTCCTCCTTATGGAAGTTCAGTGTTTCTGCTTCAGAGTCTTTGACAAAATGTAATAACTAAAAAATGCCATTAGAAAGGACTTCGGCTACAAAGTTAAAATATAAATATTTCAAAAACCAATCTCCATTTTTGCTATATTCATTGAAAGGATGGAATCATGTATTTCTGATAGGATAAAAAACAAAAAAATCAATCTGAACAGTAACCAGGTTAGTACAGTGTTTAGTACCTAAATTATTCCCTCTGCACATTTTAAGAATACAAATTCTGTTGTAAGAGCTTTCAGAGCTGTAAATTCTCATATATACATACTTTCTACATTTGCTTTCAGGTTATTGAATCTTCAAAGTTTGTCTACCATATTTTTCAGTCATAGCAGGTGTCCTGGGTTCAGCAGTAGCAGTCATTTTTCTCCTTCTTAGTAGCTGGTGAAGTGCTGTGGTTTTGACTTTCAGCCTGGGAACAGCACTGATAACACTGATGTTTTTAGTTGTTGCTCAGTAATGTTTAGTCTGACCAAGAACTTTCTGAGTCTCACGCTCTGCCAGGGAGGAGGGGAAGCCAGAAGGAAGCAGAGACAGGACACCTGACCCAAACTACCCAGTACTATTCCATACCACAGCACGTCATACACACTATATAAACTGAAGGGCAGTTACCTGGAAGGGTTAGATCACTGCTCAGGTCAGGTTGGGTATCAGTCAGCAAGTGGTGAGCAGTTGTATTCTCTTTCCTTATTATTTTCCTTATCATTATTATTATTGGTGGCAGCAGCAGTGTGTTGTGTTATACCTTAGTTACTGGACTGTTCTTATCTCAACCCGTGGGAGTTACATGCTTTCAATTCTCCTCCCCACCCCTCTGGGAGCCGGGGAGGAATGTGAGGAGTGAGAGAGAGACTGCATGGCTGAGTTTAAACCACGACAGCAGGAATTCTTGAAAGTGTTCCATTTTCAGGGATACATACTGTGAGATTAAAAGAAAAAATAATCTCTGAAGTTACAGATTTCAAACTCATTTGTGTTCTGGACTATGGAGGCTATTATTTGCCATCATAAGTTCAATGATTATAGGATGACAAATGCCTCTCAGAACACAGTAGTTCAGCTCCCATTTGGTTAAACACTCTAGTAGATATGCCTATAATGTTTTGTTAATGGCAATCCTGAAGCAGCCTTCAGTGTAAATTTTCAATACTGCATGTGTGGCTTTAAGTGGAGTCAGCAGCTCCTCAAACCTTGTCCAACTGTCCCTAGCTTCTTATCATAATTTCAACATGATTCACAGGCCACTATTTATTACTTAATGAAGGTATGTGAGATGTACCAACACCTAGCAAGACATCAAGACATCTTTAGAACAGACTTTCTCATAAATTTTCCCAAGATTCTTTCATGATCCAGCTGGAAATACCACCCAATCAGTTTAACCAACAATGGGCTGAAATTTAGACCTAACTGTATCAGCCAAAGCTGAGATATCACATGGGATTTAAATAGCAAACAGGCCTTGTGCTAATTCTCCATATATTAATAAATTTAACTGAATAAGGACTAAAAATACATATTTGTAAGAGAAAACAAGCTGATATACAGCTCTTTTCTTGGCTGGTAAATTATTCCTTTTAGCAGATCTGCTATTTTTCTGCTATAGACATCTTAAGCAGTTTGCTTGGACTATGTACTGCTTATGTTGAGACACTAGCAACCCTTGTCACAGGGTATTATTTCCTCTGCACAGTTGGGTGAATGAAAGATCCTAAATTATACAATAACATAACATAGAACTAATAACAAGCAAATAGCAAACAGTACTGATTTTCCATGAAAAAGATATTTCTGCAAGAAAAACAGAAAATTTCAGAACCAGAAAACACCAATTGATTTTTTTTTGGCCAAGATTCAACTAATTAGTCATAACCAATAATACAGTAGCAGAAATTACTATTAATTTGGTTCTCATTAAGAGAAGAAATATATATTTTTTTGTGTGCGTCTCTTCTGATTTGTCAGAATTTAAATCCAGCCAGTAACTGGGTACCATGCAGCCCCAGAGTCGTATGGAGAAGAATCAAAAGAATGTAAAACCCATGTGTTGAGATAAGAACAGTTCAATAACTAAATAAAGTAAGATACAGTGACAGTAGAAAGAGTACCAAGAATAACAGTAAGAAAAAATAACAGAAGAACTGAAACCTCAGAAAACACAAATGATGCACAGCACAATTGCTCACCACACATGACCAATGCCCAGGATGTCCTTGAGCTAGTTCCTTGCAGGTAACTCTGCCCATTTTCTACCCTGGGCATGACTTCTGTGGTATGGAATACCCGTTTGGCTAGCTTGGGCCAGGTGTCCTCTCTCTGCTCCCTCCTGGCTTCTTTTGCCCCTCCTCACTGGCAGAGCATGAGAGACTGAAAAGTCCTTGATCAGGGTAAGTGCTGCTTAACAACAACTAAAACATCAGCATGTTATCATCATTCTTATTGGGCTGAAGCCAAAACACAGTATTGCATGAGCTACTAGGAGAAAAATAACTGATACAGCTGAAACCAGAAAATTATTTTTGTTTTTGGTTTTAAGTCACCTTATAATGCCAGTTTAATTTAAGAAATTAAACAAGGCAAAATGAAGCAAAATAATTACCATTTAATAATGACAAAAAAGGGATCTCTTGGATTTATTCCTAAGATTAGAACAGCTTTTATGCATGAGAGAATTCTTAAACTGATTAGAAACAATCAACCATCAGTGATCATGTGTAGCTGAATGAAGCACTGAAGAAAATTTAAAAAAACTTGTGTCTGTCAAGGCTGTTAAGTCTCCATAATAGAACAAATAAAATGACACCATAAGTTCTCATACACCTCCACATTATTCACAGAGTAGCACTTTTTTAACTCACTCAATGATGAAATTTTTAATCATTTTTTAAAAGTTAAAAAGGAAAGTAAGTTTCCTGTTGTAAGTGCTTCAGTATGAATACATGTGTACAGAAACCACGCAAGCCTTGGAAGGCAGATGGAGGGACTGTGAGAATGAAGACCCTAGACCCGCTGTAGGAGAGGATCTGGTTCAAGATCATCTTAAGAACCTGAATGTACACAAGTCCATGGGACCTGATGAAATCCATCCGCGGGTCCTGAAGGAGCTGGCAAATGAAGTTGCTAAGCCACTGGCCATCATATTGGAAAAATCATGGCAGTCAGGTGAAGTTCCTGACAACGGGAAAAAGGGAAATATAACCCATTTTCAAGAAGGGGAAAATGGATGACACGGGGAATTACAGACCACTCACTCTCACCTCTGTGGCTAGCAAAATCTTGGAGCAAATTCTCTTGGAATGCATGCTAAGGCCCATAAAAAACAGCAAGGTGCTTGGTGACAGCCAGAATGGCTTTACAGGGGAAAATCCTGGCTAACCAATTTGGTGGCCTTCTATGATGAAGCTATGGAACTGATGGACAGGGGTAGAGAGTTTACATCACCTGCCTGGACTTGTTCAAAGCGTTTGACACTGTCCCACACAACATCCTTGTGTGGAGATGTTGTGAGAATGTCATGGGTTCAGCAGTAGCAGTCATTTTTTCTCCTTGGTAGCTGGTGCAGTGCTGTGTTTTGAAGTTTGCTGACAGCAAGCATATTTTGAGTTACTGCTCAAATGTTTGGTTTGTCCAAGGTCTTTTCTGAGCATTATGCTCTGCCAGGGAAGGAGGGGAGGCCGGGAGGAAGTAGAGGCAGGACAACTGACCCAGGTTAGCCAAAGAGGTATTCCATACCATAGCACGTCATACAAAGGAGCTAACCGGGAGTTATCTGGAAAGGCTGTGACTCTGGGAGTTGAAGGAGGTATCGGTCGGTGCTCAGTTGGGCAGGGTGGGGTGAGTTATGGGTCGGTGGCTGGTGAGATGTTGTATTCTCTTCATTTGTTATTTCCTTTGGCATTATTATTATTAGTAGTAGTAGCAGTAGTGATTTGTGTTATACCTTAGATATCAAACTGTTCTTATGTCAACCTGTGGTAGCTACGTTCTTTGGATTCTCCTTCCTAACTCTCTGTGAGTTGGGGGAGCAACGGGGTGAATGAGTGAATGGGCTGTGCAGCTTTGGGTTTAAACCACGACAGAGAGACAGCATTTTGTAGAGGAATCAATTTGACAGGTGGACCACTTGGTGGATAAAGAATTGGCTGGATAGCAGCATGCAAAGAGTTGTGGTCAATGGCTCAATGTCCAGCTGCAGACCAGTAATGAGTGGTGTCCCCCAGGGATCAGTGTTGGAACCGGTCTTGTTCAACATCTTTGTGGATGACATGGACAGTGGGATTGAGTGCACTGTCAGCAAGTTTGCCGATGACACCAAGCTGTGTGGTTCGGTTGATACATTGGAGGGAAGGAATGCCATCCAGAGGGACCTTGACACTCTTGTGGGGTGGGGATTGGAGCAACCCCAGGCACAGCTGCAGGTTGGGCAGAGAAGAGATTCAGAGCAGCTCTGCAGAGAAGGACTTGGAGCTATTGGGTGATGAGAAATCAACCATGAACTGGCTTCAGTGTGCGCTTACAGCCCAGAAAGCCAACCGTATTCTGAGCTGCATCAAGAGAAGAGTGACCAGCAGGTTGAAGGAGGTGATCCTGCCCCTCTGCTCTCATGAGAGCTCATGTGGAGTATTGTGCGCAGTTCTGGTGTCCTCAACATAAAAAGGACACGGTACTATTAGAACCAGTCCAGAGAGGGCCACGAGGACTGTTGAAGGGAAAGGACGGCGGAGGGAAAACTGCATCCCCATGTAAGGTCGGCAGAGTTCCATTTATTGATAAGCATACACATGTTTTTATAATATACTTAATTAGCTCATACATATTGCAAAAGCTGAGCTCACGATTGGTTAAGCACAGGTGTGAGAACTTGACCTCGTACGCTTGCCAACAATTCACAGTTCCCAGCACTCCGTGAATCCCCAAATTCTTTTTGTCCTGTTTACTGAACATTTTTCTCTCTGCTGATCTTGTTAGTAACATTCTTCCAAGGTCACCCTGTACTTAATTCCGCGTTCTGCTAGCCACTGCTGAATATGTGGCCCCACATTTCCCCCATTTTCTTGTGGTACAGCAACCCCTGCTATTTTCGTGATTTGCTTGGTAATACATGTCATAACAATTTTAAAGCCGACAATCATAATAATGATAACAAATAACAAACGTAACCCTTCTTTAAGCAGTCCCACATAGAGAGCATAGCACAAGGACCTTGTGAAAAGTATCAGGAATTAGCTCCAAAAAGCATCATTGCAGTGCGAGTGGCAGGCTCAACCTTAACAGGCGTCCCGCAGAGGCTCTGCCTCCCTCACATCGCATGAGGCTTGGGCTTTTATACTGACTAAAATGCACACTCGTTCCGACACAGGTGGCCAGCCTATGTTGGAAGAAGTTGCCAGCAATATCTATAAAAGTCTGCAAGGGTCAATAGAAACATGGACATACTTATATTTACCAACTTCTAGTACATGAGTATCACAGAGAGACTGTATCAACACACACACCACAGGAAACTGTGTAATACATCCACATCCCCCACCCATCTCACTTCTCCCTTTACAGCTACCCATTTATCATGAGGATATGGGGGATATAAATCAGGCTTCTTTTCCGGATGAATAGGCTCCAGGTCAAGAGCACCATCCAGGTCAGTATCGGAATTATCAGGTGTTAGAATCTCAGGAACAGCAACAACAAACTGATGAACGTGCACAGGCTCCTTCTCGGGGTCAATAGGGCTCAGGTTGAAAGGATCGTCTTCATCCCCGTCCTCAGTCTTCGCTGCTGCAGCGGCAACCGGCGGAGGTTCGGGGGGGGGCACACTGGTCTCCATGATCTCATCTTTTGACTTTAACGTTTCTAAAACAGTTCTCCAAATGACTAACAAACTTTTCACAGCTTCATTGCCTTTCGTGGCTGCATTCCACAGCTTAACTCCTGCCCCATTCCACAAGGATATCTCAAATCCGGTAGACTCATAAATCTCTGGGTAACGTGTCTTTGACCATTTCAACATTAACTTTAAGTCTGTCTCTTTAAGGGTTGCTGCCTTCATCTTAAGAAGGACTGAAAACATCCATAAATCAGAGTTAATCTCTGTAACTCCTCGTTGTTTTAAAAACTGAGTTAGCAGCGTTAATGCCGCCTGTCGCTCCATCTACCTCGGTACTAAAATAAATCTAAATCTACACAAAAGAGTCTTTCAAACCTTGACGCGGCTATCAGTCTTCCGGCCACGGCGTAAATCGCTCGTGGGGTCCGGCACCGATCAACAAGTGCTTTGACCGACCCCTAGCCTGATTCCAGCTTCAGGGACCCAGGGAACAATCATCCGGCCACGGCGTAAATCGCTCGTGGGTCCGGCACCCGATCAACAAGTGCTTTGACCGACCCCTAGCCTGATTCCAGCTTCAGGGACCCAGGAACAAAAGAGTCTTTAAAACCTTGATTAAAGCAATCAAGTCTTCCGGCCACGGCGGAGTGCGCTCGTGGGGTCCGGCACTCGAAAGTGCTTTGACCGACCCCTAGCCTGATTCCAGCTTCAGGGACCCAGGGACCACAAGAATTCCGCTTTCCTTCCTTGTAATTCGAAACCGTCCTGCGGATCACGTCGGGGTGCACCATTTGTTGAAGGGAAAGGACGGCGGAGGGAAAACTGCATCCCCATGTAAAGTCGGTAGAGTTCCCTTTATTGATAAGCATACACATGTTTTTATAATATACTTAATTAGCTCATACATATTGCAAAAGCTGAGCTCACGATTGGTTAAGCACAGGTGTGAGAACTTGACCTCGTACGCTTGCCAACAATTCACAGTTCCCAGCACTCCGTGAATCCCCAAATTCTTTTTGTCCTGTTTACTGAACATTTTTCTCTCTGCTGATCTTGTTAGTAACATTCTTCCAAGGTCACCCTGTACTTAATTCCGCGTTCTGCTAGCCACTGCTGAATATGTGGCCCCACAGAGGATGATCAGGGGACTGGAGCACCTCCCATATGAAGATAGGCTGAGAAAGTTGAGGCTGTTCAGCCTGGAGAAGAGAAGGCTGAGTGGAGACCTCCTAACAGCCTTCCAGTATCTGAAGGGGGCCTACAGAGATGCTGGTGAGGGAGTCTTCATTAGGGACTGTAGTGACAGGAGAAGGGATAATGGGTTAAAACTTAAACAGGGGAAGTTTAGATTGGCTATAAGGAAGAAATTATTTCCTGTAAGGGTGTTGAGGTGCTGGAATGGGTTGCCCATGGAAGTTGTGAATGCTCCATCCCTGGTGGTGTTCAAGGCTGGGTTGGATAGAGCCTTTGGTGACATGGTTTAGTGTGAGGTGTCCTTGCCCATGGCAGGGGGGTTGAAATTAGATGATCTTAAGGTCCTTTCCAACCCTAACCATTCTATGATTCTATGATTCTAAAAGCAGGACTCTGATATCTTCTGATATTCCACATTATCGCGAGTTGAATTAAAATAGCTATTTTCCTGTGGTTTTACAGCAGTTTTCCCCAAGCCAAAACTTAACTTGAAAAGAGTATTCTATGTTTTATTGAAGTGTATGCAAAATTTATTCACGTGATAAATGTGATACTTTATCTAAAATAAAGCAGGTCACACAGTTCAATAAGCAGCCTACATACAGTAATAGTGGTAATGTTGGTGCATTATATGCACAGATGATTTTCATGCAGCATTTATTATCAAAAGCTTTGATTTATATAGACAAGTAGTAAATTCTTTTAAAAGTGCTGATAGTGTGCCCAGAAGAGTGATTTAAACTACCAGTATAACTATTTTGGCATAACAGTGTGTAATCTATAATACGAGAAGATGAACCACCTGACCACTAAACCAAATTATTTGCCTGGTATGCATTTTCTACTTAGGGCCAGAGAGGACCATATGGGTTTTAGGGCCAGAATTTGATATGTATTAATTGCCTTTTCACTACTTTGAACTCTGTCATCTACATTGTATCATGAGAGGTAAAGATTACATGTAAAAATACTTTCACAGCTTCTCACACAATGACAGTAAAGCACAGCAAGCATTTGGTAAAACAGCCAGACTTCGAGATTATCAGAATCTTTATGAAGAAGAATCAGAAATTCTTAGTCAGATGAAGCAAAGACATCACAGAAACAGTGAGAAAGGAAATAAAATTCGTGCAGTCTGCTGGCTGAGCTTTCAGGTTGGAAATAGAATGTTTTGCCAAGCTGTTTCCACTGTTTGTCTCTATCTTTCTTCAACTTTATTAGCAGCTGACCAAGGCCTTTCTGACTTGTGAGTACATTTGGATTGCCTAGAAACTACTCTCCTAAATATTATTAATTGCCAAAAAAAAGGATGGAGGTTGTGAATTATTATTATAAATGTGAAGCATTGCTTGTGATATAGTTCCAGATACAACTGAGCTCCTATGTGAGCATGTGTTTAAAGCCAGGTTGCTGCTAAATGTGATGAGTCTAATCTTTCAGAAGTGGTTAAAATGTTCAAATCCACCATGCAAACTTATTGCTAACATTACTGTATTTTATTAAAAGCTCCAAGGAGATAAATCCAGTGTTATTTTGAATTTTTGTGACTGTGAATTGGGTCTTTGAATGGAATGGCCAATACCTGCATGTCATGGGTTCAGCAATAGCTCATGCTCTGCCAGGGAGGAGGGAGAATAGGGCACCTGGTCTGGGCTAGTCGGGGGAGGTATTCCTACCACAGCACGTCCTGCTTGGGGAGGACTGGAAGCTGGCCAGAAGGGAGGGGTTAACACTCCGGGCTGGGCTCGGAGAGGGAACTGAAGCTGGCCGGGAGGGGAGGGGTGAGCTCTCTCTTTCGGGCTGGGCTTGTGGCGGTGGGTGGTATCGTATTCTCTCTCCCTGTTTATTTCCTCTAGCATTGATTTGTTTTGTGGTGGCAGTGGTGATTTGTGTTATACCTTAATTGCTGGACTGCTTTTTACCTCAATCCGTGGGAGTTATATTCCTCCGCCCTCCACCTCCTATCCCTCCGGGAGTGGGAAGGTGAGGGGCGGAGGGGAAACAAAGGGGGAACTGTGCAGATTTAGTTTCAACCACGACACTGCAGTAGAATACATACTGAAATATAGCATAGCATATGTTAAGATTCACTTGAGCAGGAGGATGAGAGTATAAAACCATTTAGCTTCTTTTGTCATTGTGCTGACTGGTGATATTTATATTCAACTCTTTGCAAAACTGTGAATTGTATAATCTCTTTATGTGTTGCGCTCAATACAAAGGTATTTAATGTACTGTAAACAGGTTTCAGTCCAAATGAAGAGTAACATTAACTCAATCTGACTTTGCATATCGATTATTATTTTAATCTAGCAAACTCTTGTAACACCACCTTTATTTACTCTATCATACCTTTCGCAATGCTCTGTTTTTTTCATGCATGTGGGGGTGTGCTCACTCTATACCATCAGAGGCATCCCCATATGTATGTCTATATGCTATGAATTCACTTACAGACAAATCTAGACTACTAGCACATGCATCAGGAATACACCGCAAAAAAAAAAAACAACAAAAAAAAACCCCACCAAAACCAAACAAACCAATAAAAAAAAAAAATAAAAAAAACAACCAAACAACAAAACAACCCCAAACACAGCAACAAACTATTTACTAGGAAAAAAGAGATAAAATTCCTGGCACTGCTGGCATAACTCTTTAGAGTAACAGAACGTTCACTGTACTAAGATCAACTTTGCTATTCTGTGATTCACAACCCATACCTATAAATTGTCAGGCAACAGTTTTAAGACTAAGACTGAGAATGCAGAAACTTCGTTATTTAGGTATGGGCAATGGTCTTAGGAGTACCAGTGATTAGTACTTTGTTACTAAGGCGATAACTAGGAAATACCTGCAATCCTTCAAGTCACACCTTCAATAGTGTATGATGAGATATGTACATTAGAAAACATTCAAGTATGGCATCAAAGGTATATAAGCATGGACTGAACATATGTTATTAACAATGATGACATTTGAGTATGTACAGTAAAACATGAAAGCAAATAACTTCATAAATAACTTCAGTAAATAACTGCTAGATGACCTGCAATAACCTGATCAGTGTACATTTTTTGAGATAATGACCCAAAGACTATTAACCTGATAGGTGACTGCCTGTGCTGTGCTACATGTGCTTGTGCTACATGTATAGCTAGAGTCATTAGGCCTGTGCTGCAGGATAATCTTAGCCCATTCATGGTAACAGAGGAGCCTGTAGGCAGCTCATACTCCTTTCTGGCAACTATGCCCCATGAATGACTTTTGCCTTTATTAAAAATTGTGACAACAATTCTCACATGAACATCTGTTCACAGTAAAAATTATGTTTTCTTATAAGAAATCTTGTAAGAGCTCAAAATACCAAGATGGGGGTAAACTTTCCATGGATGGGACCTGCGCAGCATGCAACATCTTCATCAGAGGCCCCTTAACACTCACAAACCTGAGCTTCCTGCACTTGA
>NW_022994629.1:0-27134 GCF_012275295.1 Melopsittacus undulatus
TTAGGGGTATAATTTGTATCTCTATACATGTTGTATGGATGTGCATTACACATTATTTCAAGCCACATGGTTAGCAAATGTTGAGTGATTAAAGCATAAAAGGAAAACTTGTTTTCCACCATACTTTCTCCCACCATAAAGCAGTCTTACCACCATCCTGCTTCATTACCCTTCAGTGCTGCACAGGAAAGTGTTGGAGTCACCATCCTTGAAGGTATTTAAGAGATGAGTAGAAAAGTGGCACATAGGGGACATGGTTTAGTGGTGGACTTGGCAGTGTCAGATTTATAGTTGGACTTGCTGATATTAAAGGTCATTTCAAACCTAAATGATTTGATGATATCACAGGGGAAAAAAAAACCTCTGAAACAATTAATCACGAGTCCATCCCCCAAACACTACAAGCTATAAAAAATAAGGCAAACCCCAAGCTTGCCTGTTACCCTTCCCAGCACAGAGTAGGACACACTGACACATACTTTCCTGACCTTGAGAACTAATTAGATGAGTTCTTTACACCTAGGGATGAAGTCTCACACACTGAAAATATTCTGAATAGTTTCAAGGACAGAAATCCCTTTGGTCCTAAAAAAAAAGGAAAAGATCACCCCATTGTTCTCCTCTGTACACGCCTCCAAATATTGAAAACACAGGCTGATTTAGAGTCTTTATCCTCATATTTAAAATCTCCATGGAGATTTTTCCTGAGAGGAATTTTTAGCTTTAAAACTGAAACTGTCAGAGACAAGGAAAGCTCACACAGGTGAGCAGCAAATACTTCAGAGAGGTAAAGAATAACTTTGCAATTCAGTGCAGTGAGAGATCAAACTGGCCAGGTGCCTTTCACCCTGAAAACAGTGTGTGAAGTTACCAGGTTTTGACTTGGTGGCATTTTGTCAGACAACACATCCATTCACGTACACAAGCCAAAGTATGCAAACCAAGAGTTATTTACTATGGCAAATCAAGGAAGTAAAATGACAGAGAAAAGGAAGACTAAAAGTCTTATTTCTGGGTTTGGGTATCTGCAGTATTTTCAGATATTATAGAGATAAGCATATGAAAATATAAAGCGTGTCTTCCACTTCCTGAAAGTGTATAGGCTTTTGAGACATCCGTGTTAGTGTTATATTTGTGCATAGATATCAAATTAAGTGGTGTCAGTTTTATCTTAGCCTTTGCTCCACAAAGCTAGCGCATGCATTACAGTTTGCATCTTTAATGTGTTAAACTCCAGAATACATGTCTGAGGTAGGAAGTGTCTTTATGCCCATGTTACAAACTGGATACTGTAGCACAGAGAAGTATTTTTTGTTTGCAGTTAGGGTCCCAGTGATGCAGGGATGGTTAATGACATGTTTAGAGATGTCTGGGCTCCTATCGTCACATCCAGGTTTGGTCCTTGTAATTTGCTTCAGGTCCTATTGGCAGTGATAGGAACCAATCCAATTTCTCAAATGACTTGTCCTGGCAGTCTGGCTCGTGGATCATCCATTTCCTCTCAGGCATGAGAAAAGGCAGTAGCCACAAAAAGGACAGTACACTGACAAGTTCTGATCATACAGTGCAGCCAGTGGCAACATCATTTGTTCTGGTTTCACTTCTGGGGGAGGAAGTTAGAAAAAAAACTGTAAAAACTGAAGATTTGTCCATTGTTACAGTTTTCACATAGTTTTTTGTCTAAGTGGTACACTTGTATTCTCCTTTCTGGCTATGTCATGCATAGCTATTTTATATGATACAAACTGACATGAAGTTTTGGCACTGCCCCCTGAACTGTGACATCTTGTCAGCTGAAAGCTGTTACATGGGGAGAGCAACATGCAGTTCTTGCAGTAGAGGGTGTTTGCAGTGATCCCTCCATGAGAAAGAGCAGCCTGAATTTCTCCATGCCAGCTAGTGCCATAAACATGGAGAAGGTATGTGGAAGTCATTTATATATATATATTTTTAAAAATGGTTGATGTTGTATCTGCTTTGCAACTCTTAGCTGGCCTTCCATGGAGTGCTCAAAGACAGGAAGATTGTGATTCCTGTCTCTGACACAGGCACAGGGAAGGACAAAGACTATTGTTACAGAAGTATATTCCCTGGGATCTGGCGCTTTTACTATGGCAGAGTAATTGTGGAGTTTTACCTCCACCATCTGGAGGTGGTAAAACATGTCTCTCATTCCATGATCAAAGCAGAAGCTTGCTCCAGTTACCAACTGATCCAGTTTTGGAAAAGCTGATCAGTCCCCTTACTCTAGTGATTTTCTTCTGGAACTTTTTAATTCTCTAAGGAGAGCTACTACTGCTGTAGAGAGTGTGTAGGTTACTCTGGACACCCTCAAATCTTGCCCACACAGCCTAACCTTACACAACACTGGGACCTTATTAAGGCTCTCCCACTTTATATCAACTAGATTCCATGTTCCATAGAAGAGCAAAGGCAATACATGTGTGTATATAGTTACAGATCTGTTGTTGGTTTCATTATTGACTCTGGAGATTTTGCTGGTTGACTGTATATCCATCAAAAATACATTTCATATGCATTATGCAGTACTGTAAGAAACGGATACTGGATTCAAAGTGGAAAAAAAAAAGCACAGAAGCGCTAACAGCACCCTCCAGCAAAAGCATTTCAAATGTTTAAGCCACTGTATTTCAGGAGGTGAGATTTCAGTTTGTATTATTGCTCAAAATGGCTAAATATAGAAGCAAAAGAAAAATCATACACAGAAAGATGCTAACACAAAGGGCATCTTTTTCCCCTCACAGCTATATGACCCTGCCTGAATGGGAGTTAAAGGGATGTAAGTAAAAGCAGCATATGACTGGTAGTTCTCCGAGGTACAAAAGGCAAGCCTGAGAGGTGTGAAGTTGGCCTGAATGTGAAAACAAAATCATAATGTGAATATGTAAAGAAAATGAAAATAACCAGAACATTCTCTAACCAGATTATAGTGTCAACTCCAGCCCAAGAGGCAGCCTGAACCATGGTCTCTGCAGGTACCTCTTCTTTAGCATCACTGACTGCTGCTGCTGCTACCCACAGAGCCTCTTAACAAGCAGAAACTGTTAGCTGAACTAATGAGCCTGGCAAGGTGCAATGAAATCCATAGTTCACTAAAGCTTCTGCTATAACTCTGGGTCTTTCCTGTTGTTTGTGGTGAGAGATGCAGCAAGCCCTGCCTTGAAAATGCAAACACTTGCTGAATTCATTCCCGTTTTGGAAAACACTGGAAGATTTTCATAGCTTCAAATGAAGATTTTCTTGAAACCACAGAGAATGGTGTTTTCTTTATCCTTTCACACAGTTAAAATCTAGACAGCCCTGAAACCTAGGGAAATCGAGCACTTCTACACTCCCCTGTATTTCCCAAACAGTTGATACTGGTAATTAATATAGGCTTTATCATAGGGCTGCTTGGTCAATTTAAAGCTCCAATATAACTTCTGCATTTGAAGCTATAAAATTGACATATAAATATGGATTAAAACATCATATATTCAGTTTTGCCATATAGTGGATTAGGCAGCTAGCTAGATCATACTTGGCCATGCAGTGAGGATGTTCTTCATGCAATTCATTTAAATAGAAATGCTCACCTGTTTTTACTGTTCCATGCGTTGTCTTCCTATACTATTATTTTAGCTGGGTTTTTTTTTTTTTAAGTGGAAAAAAAGTGTTGATATATTTTCACATACCTGCAAGGCTAGATATTATGTCCTCAGTGATATTAAGCTTGGAAGGCATTTTGCCAAGAGAAGACGTTAGAAGATACCCTATAGAGCCAAACTATTGTTAACTCCATACACTGTATAACTTACAATATCTGACATACACCAAAGAAAAAACATTTTGCCAAATCTGCTTGTATTTTTTAATCTAAGCAAGATATCAGCATTATGTAGACACTTCTTGCAGGTATTTTATGACCTGTGTAACAAACTTACATTGTCTTAATGAGTATCAGGCTATTCAATGTGTTTGTTAAAGCAGTAGTTCCTGGGGGCATCTGAAAATCTCCCCTTGTAGTTGCAAAACAAGCTTTGGATAATGTGTGCCATTGCAGGCTTAGAAGTCAGAACAAAACCCATAAAAGAATGAAAACATAAATTTGAAAAGTCTAGAAAAAGGAAAGTCCAAGATTGGTTTTAGTGCCTGACATCAGATTTTTAATTTAGAATTGTTGAGACAATACTATATGAGTGAAATTTACTATGAGTTTACATAGTAACATAAAAATTAATGGAAATTATACTTGAAATACAATTTTTCCGTGATGTGCATAAAGTTCTGACATACACCACTGTTTAAGTCAGTATGAAATGCAACCTTTTAATTGTTTTTTCTTTTTGCCATGGAAAAAAAATCACCACTTCTAGTGAAAAACCTGTTCTGCTAATATTTCCTCAGAATTTCTGCTGGCTTTTGTGTCACCAAAAATGCCCTTTAGAAACTGGAGGACAACTTAGTAGTTATTTTAAACACTTTATAGTAGTTGACTTGCTAAATCAAGACAAATTACAGTCATCCCCAGACATGTTCATGAGCTTGTCGAGATCACAGCCTACAAACACATGAAACAAGACAGGGTATTCCCTTCCATATGCAAGCTTCAGGAGCAGTTTTAAAGTTGTGAGGAGGCATCAGCTCTGAGTTCCCCTTGAGTGTGAGGGCTTTAAATGGCAGAATGCTGACTGCTAATTACTAGAATGAAAATGTATGTTTTCTAAATGTGTGATAAACTGCTCTTGAAACGTGAGAACCCACAAATAGGATGTGGTTTTCAGCTACACATATAGTTGTTCTAAGTTTTTTTGCATTTGTTTTGCAAACTCTATTTTAACACAAGACCTAACTGGAAGTCACAAGAATTGTCATTGAATATTCTCACATTTTCTTTTTTATCTTGAGGTATCATCCCATGAGAGAGCGCTACTACATGCTATTTGCACTCTGGTAGCACAGTCGTCATGGCCATTACATAGTTTGGCAGATGCAACCATTAAGCTTACCATTGTGCATGAAGTTGGCATCCAGGGAGTGTGGAAACAAAGTCCATGCACTTGGAGCAACCTGGTCTAGTAGAAGGTGTCCCTGTCCATGGCAGGGGGTTGGAACTAGATGAGCTTAAAGGTCCCTTCCAAACCCAAATCACTCTGTGATTGTGATAATAACCTCTTGAAAACATAGTCTGTATATAAAGACCGCACTTAAAATGTATAATGGTTTAAGTATAAACATTGCACTTGCTGGCATGAGTCTTCAATAAGCTCCTGTGACTTCAAGATCCTGCCCCCACCATAGGCCAGCCAGGGGGGCTCCTGAAGGTCAGTGAGGGGACATACTGTTCTGTCAGTCCTGTCATAACCATTATATATATCTGACATATTTTGGCCTTTGTCACATCTGTGACTATTTTATTATTTATAGTCAGCATTTTAAAGTTTCCTTTTCCTCTCCTTCTGTCACAAGAAAATGAATGCTGGTTGCTGGTACATTTTGATCTCATTTACATGCCCCAAATCTAGAATGACTCTGCTAGTTTCATACCCACTAATTATTTCACAAAATACCATTTCCTGTATTCAAAACAACTTTATGAACAACTTAATAGGATATTTCTTCTCCTTGTAACTACATCATTAACCTGAATCATGAGTATCTGACACAGTCTCTATTTTTTGGACCATACATTGAACTTATTTCAGACATCTGCCTGCAGAATGAACTGAGCAATAATATGTATAATGATCTCTTTCTGTTATGTGTGTAAATATTGGCTTAATCATCTTTCTATTTTTGTTTCAGGAGCAGTTTGCAGTATGCAGATGGACATTGATCAGCCTGCATTCAGTAGTCATGTTGAAGGTAAGGGTGTAGTCATGTTTGGAGGGCTGTGCAATTATAATATCAGAGGTTGCACAAATTGGAATGCTCTTCTGCTTAACATCAGGATTAACACTTGCAGGGCGTTGCATATGATATATTGGACACCTTCCCACAATATTCTGCTGCGTGGCTGCTGTATTCACAATTCAGTGTCATGGGCTCCATTCTCTCTGCAACAACAGCAACAACAAAAATCAGAAAAGCTGGTAAGCCTTTCTGTTAAGACTTCAGAGAAATGGAGATAGTTTATACTGCATATGAATGCCCTTTTCACTGCTTTTCTGTAAGCAGGTCATACTGGCTGATGTAGCTGCTTGTGTTAAGTTTACTGCCACTAGCTTCTTTTTCCTTTATTGTAAGCAAGTGATTTGGGTGAGATGTGGGAAATAGTAAATTATTTATAGCGCTTTTATCACTATAATGCTCTAATTACCTGATCTCTTGGTCCTTCTTTTTTTATTATTGCATTGTGACAAACTAAATGGTAAAAAAAATCTGATAATTCTTGAAGCAGAAGCTCCAGATGAATACCCATGAAAGTATTCAGACCAGTGTGTGCAAACTTTTTCTTCTGTTGAGTTTTGGCATCACTAGTGTGGATAGTTAAGTGTTTGCCAGTGCAGGATGGCCCTTGCGATTGTAGTACTCATTCTGGATCTTTTCAGAAACAGATCCTGTCACCAGTATGTTTTCATATGTGTTTGATTGATCTAAAGAAATCTATAATTTCAGTATAGTGATGTGAGAGGATATGCAGAGAGTTTATTCAGTCAATGTACCAGGGAAATGACAGTTTGACTTAGAACAGGCAACTTTGTGATGTTGACAGCAGTGTAAAGTACAACATGAATTAAAGGAAAAATATGGTTCCTTGTAATAACCATATAGTGTTGTCCTGCAAGATGCTGCAAGATACATGGAATCATAAAATAGTTCCATCTGAAATAAAAACTTGTATTTAATGGTGACATTGTCTTCAATGTGAAAAATTTAAATGTTTTTGTCTATTTTGGATTACTTCTGCAAACAGAATAGCTATTATGTGGATCATACAGTGTAGGTGTCAATAAACTGTTTCCCATGTCAGTGCTGGAATGAGCATTTAACATGGAGAAATGCCAGCAAAACCCTAGAAACTGTATATTTCACTTCCTCTGTAACTGTTTTTCCTACTAATAAATATTGCAAATCAGTTTATTTGATCTTATGGTATTTGTTTTCAGGCTGGGTTGTAAAGCCACCATACTAAGGTGAGAACCTCAAGCACTGCTGGGAATGAGATGTATGCAAATGCCTGGAAGAGGGACCAGGTTCAGGCTGCCAGAGCTTTGTATAAAAACATCAGCTGGGCTCCCATGCATGTACCTGGCTTAGCTTCCACCCAGCATGGTGGTTGTTGTAGTGGAATCTTATGTCCTCACAAGATAAAGGAGGGAAAAATAAAATAAATGAATTACATGGATATGCATGCTGTTGGTTGAAGGGATTTTTTCCATGTGTCCTCTTTGTGTCAAACCTTTCTTGGTCTGTCACAGAATCATGTGTGGAAGAGATGAATTTTTAAATCATGTCCTGTTGTCTCAAAACACGGGACATATGCTGTTGTCCTACTGCAATATCATAACCTATTTCTTCATTCAAGAAGTTTATTTCCTCATAATTGCTGATGATTTATTTACGGCATAGTCTTAAATAGAATAGATTTTACTGCAGGTTTGCCAAAACATACTGAAAAAATATTGTATAAGAGTTAAAGGGAAAAGGAAATTAACACCAAAATCAATATTATTTCAAAAATTATATTTACCTTTGAGTTTTGTTAACAATCCTTGTTTGATATAATCATAAAAGTAGGATCGACCACATCACTTAACTCCTCCAACAATTCTGAAAATAGAAACATCTCACTCTTCAGTCAAAATCTGCTTTGGAGGAACTAATTTAAAAACAAGAAGTTAATCGATATTTTCTAACGTCGCATTACCAAAAATGTTATGCTTTAAATAATACACATACTAGCACAGTATTTATTTTTCCTTTTGTGCAAAGACATTGTCTGTAGAAATTCATGACAAAGGTAAGGACCTCGAAGTTCAGAATACTGCTTCAGATTTGCCTTTGGATTGTGCTTTTGCCACTCTTTTTTTCTACTGAGAAGTGTTTTTGTTGCTGACCTATGGGTAATATATTCTTATATTTATTTAATAATCTAACTATTTAATACATTTATATAAATGTTTAGTATATTAATAATTATACTATTGAAATATTTATTTGATAATATAAATATTGCCAGTAGACTGGCAGAAGACTGTCTGTTACAGAAACAAGGAGAATAGTTTAAATCTACTGTGACATTTTCTTCCCTAAATCACTCGTTTTTATACTGGCAAAGGGAAGCAAGACTTCATCTCCTCTATGAAAACTGAACATTTCCTTTTCCCATGTTCATTGCCAGCAACAACAAATTTCAAAATCTTTGGGAAAAAGGTGGCTGACATATCTGTACTTGGAGCAAGCTATGCTATGATCGTGGTTCTCTGAAGAAGCTATTCTTAATTGTCTTCAAGACTGTGTGTTTTCTATACCAGGTCAGTATTGAAGGAACAGGAGAAGCGCCAGTCTTACAACCTGCAAAAGCAAAGGGGAACTTAATAGCAAGAGGTTAAATGGATTGAAGTCCAATACAGCTGTATGGGGAGTGTTTATCCAAAGAAGAGCTCTGGCAAGGCTGCGAGAATAAGATTAATTAATATTGGCATTTTTCTGTGAACAGAAAAAGAAGCACGTGCTTCTAATTGTTTCACATAATGCATTCAAAACATATGCTTGATAACCATGGGGAACATTTGATAGAGTGTTTTACAGAATAATAAACAGAACAATTAGAATAACAGATCACTCTGTGTCCCTGGACCTGCTCCTGTTTCCCCCATACTCCATTTCCTCAGCACTGGTGTATTTTTTCCTATTTTTAAAGTCTTTTTAGATTGATGCTTTTCTGGCAGTTTGGGCTGATTTTAATTTTCTCATCAAACTATTTTATTTCCATTGACAATATATTTTGTGTACCCCTTTGCCTGGTCCAAAGATAATAAAACCCTGATGAATTTCTGGGTTGAACTTGAGGTCAACTAAACCAAACCATTTCCCTCTAAACCACCCATTGTTATGCTATCTTTGAGTAACTAGAGAAGGGCAGAAACCTCTAAAACAGCCAGTCTGAGAGCAACAGTCCCACATTTCCTGGCTTACTTTTTTTTTTTTATTTGGCTTCTTTAACCTGTATTTTAGGAAGTGCAGAGGCGGAAGGATGTCAGATGATCCCCCAGGCCAGTGTGAAGTATACCTGAATGTTGAACACATACTATAAGGACTTCAGCAGAGTTCAGTACTGGTGCCAACTCAATGGCAAGTAGTTAGACACTACACTACATAGTTATGTACTCTAATTATTTCTATCTTGATTAGAGATTTCCACTTGTTTGGCAAAGTCACGTTCTGTGATAACAGATGATTAACTGGACTTTGGGTCTGGGTTCTCTTCATCATAGGACAAGGGGTAATGGGTTATAACTTATACAGGGGAGATTTAGGTTAGAAACAGGGAAGAATTTCTTTACTGTGAGGGTGGTGAGGCACTGGAATGGGTTGCCCAGACAAGCTGTGGCTGCCCCATCCCTGGGAGTGATCAAGGCCAGGTTGCACAGGGTTTGGAGGAACCTTGACTAGTGGAAGGTGTCCCGTCATGAGCTTTTACAGTCCTTTCCAACACAAGCCAGTCTGAGATTCTATGATTCATTAATAACAAGACTGTGTTGATTTTTGGTGACTGTTTTGGCCAGTGATTTATTTTGGCTTCACATGACTTCATATATTCAGTTGTTTAATTGAGCTGGATAATTTTGAATATTCCTTCTCCTCTTCTTGTAGTAAATTTGAGATAAAACCAAATTTAAAAAAATGGTAAAAAAATATGCAGAATCTGTCCAGTTCTCTTATACCTGTGGGCAGCATGAAAAAACGAATTCAAGTTCTATTTAGACTTGGTTGTGACCTTTTGTCTTGATCTGAAATACAGCAGAATTACTAGATTCACATGCGTTAAGCGTAGCTGGTTATCTTACACCGTATGCAGCAGTATGCATATGGATGGTCCAGCTTGTGTGGGTGGGTGGGTAACGTGAAGCAAATCCAGCCGATGTTCCCATTCCCAGCTCAGATCTGATGGAGCCATAGTATGAAAGAAGAGATAAAAAATTGGATAAAGAGGAATAGGATGTACTGTGCATTAGTGTGGAGACTAAAACTGGTGTAGAGTTCATCATTCATCTGTGATATGCCTAAAGTATCACACATTTTGATGGTGGATCTTCTCTTTGTTTCTGTCTACCAAATGGTGTGAAAGGGAGGAGGGTTGGACAAGCAGCTCAAGACAGATATTCTATGAGTTTAAAACATCTAACTGCTAAACAGAATTTGAAATATCCTGTTTCAGTTTTTGCATGTTGTGTGTATTTTGGGAATATTTCCACATGATAGCACCAACAAGTGTCTCATTAAAGCTGCCTCAAAGGAATTTTTTGAAAGAAAAGGAATTTTATCAATCATGAATATTGTTTTCTGCATAGTACATAAAGCTATTCAATATTACATGTTAAAAGTAAAATATTGCATGTATTAGAAATGCTAAAAGTCTGTGTAGTATCTACAGCTGAATACATAATATGCTGTTTTTAACTTTTCACTCAGTACTTAAAAAAAATAATTGTTACACTGGTATATTAAAAGCATCTTGTGTTACATGACTTGGTTTTACCTGGATGGAGCACATTAGCTTTCTTTTTGTCACTCAATTGACAAATACAGACTTGGCTTTGCCATAGCAAAACTCTGACTGTACTCTGCTGTATTTCACAGTTCTAAAGAATATTCCAGTAATCTGAAAGATTAAAATTAATTACAAACGACATGGTTGTGTTTGTCTATACCACTCTAGGAGATCCATGAGGGAGGGAGCTGGAGGAAGAAACCAGAATGCTGCAGTTCTACAAGAGCTTGAGTTACAGTCCATGCACAACTGCTACAGCAAAATGAAAACTTCCTAAAGTAAGTTTTACTTTTTCACCTTCCCAGAAGAAGAAATATGCTTAAAATTCAGCTCTGCTCTAAATTTGGGTAAGCTTTGTGCACTGGTTGCTAAAGAATAATATGACTGAGAAGGACAAGCCGATTTTCCATCAGTACAAAGGTTTGTACGCTGTGTATTGCTTCACAAATAAGGTGAATTTGAACAAGCCATCGTTCAGCTAGCAGAACATTCAGAAGTGGAAAATAAAATTTTCACTGATTAAGTTAAAAGGATAACTCATGTAATTTGTTTTAGTGTGAGTGTTTTAATACAGGCAAACATGAAACACAAATGGCAGCTGTCTTGTGCAGTGCCATTATGATAAGAGACATGCATTATGGGAAGCTTCCATTATTCTCAAACCAAACATTATAAAAAGCTAGGAAAATATGTTGTAACCTAATGGGAATGTATTTTTTTTAAGCGCTTAAGAAATTTATCCTTGCCTTTATATATAATGTGAATGCAGTGCTTTTTAGAACAACATAACATTTTGTTTGCAGTTTCAGATAATAATGGTAAGGACCCTTTTTTTCTCACTTGGAATTTTTAATATTACTTCTCCTGGCTAGAGCTAAAGTTCTTTGAGTGGCTTAATTTTCCATTTTCATACCTTAGCTCAGTAAGACACTCTAGTATTTCTCAAATTTTTACAGGAACATAATATTTACTGAAGTCATTGAAACTTCACTGCAGTGGTTTCACAGTTGAGAAACTAGTAGCCACACTCCCAGACTTTACTTGTGATTAATGTACAAATGTACATTACATCTGGGAGTCTTCTCTTTTTTTAATTAGTAAAATGTTCATACAGGAGGAGTAAACAAGAAACCTACAGAGAATGCGAACAGCTTGTATTTCCAGTAGTGTGAAGCTATGTATAAATAGGACATGATGCATCCGCTTCCCCTATGAAACAAATATTTGTAATTGTCAAGATGGTTGATGTTGAAATAATAATCAGTTCTTCTTCAGTTCAATTTTACTGAAAAGCCATAATTACATATGACAAATATACTGAAATTCACCCTACTGTCTATATAAATTTCAAAAGTCATCTCAGCAGGAGAGGCGCATACTAAGAGTTTATTTCAGTTTGAAAAGGAAGACATATTTCAGTGTTCACTATGCATTTAGCAGTAAGTGGTGTGACTTCTATGTCATTTTTAGATATTTACATAATGATTTGAAATGTGGTTGAGGGAAAAGAAAGGTGGCCACACTAATCTACCTGCTAAACAGTTCTATCAAGCTTTTTATTGAAGGGTGGGTTTTGTAAGACATACTAAGTGACAGTTACATCTCAAGATTTCACATCAGAGTAAGTACGTATGCTTGTATGAAACTTGTTTATATTGCATGTTTTTGCTCTTTCATTCCATGAAATCTTGCATACTCTACCTGCCTCCTGATTTGGAATTTCCAGCCGACTGTTCATTCTCAACTCAAAACATAACAAGTGCTGGCTGTTCATGGCCCAGCACTATCTTCACATAAAATACTTCATCCACAAATGAAACGCCGGCTTGGCAGATCAGATAAAAAAGCAGAGTACATCCTGCACCCAGATCTGCTCTGTGGCTAGAAAAAGGCAGGTGAAAGACAGAATTCTGCTTTATTTGGAATGTTAGCGCTGTTTTGCAGTCCATTTCTGAAGGGTTTCACTCTTTCTTTCTCCTGTATCACTAACCTTAGCAAGTGAAGAGAACCACACAGCTCAGAGTTTATGCATCCTGATAGTTCTCAAGCCCTGCTATTTTGTTTTCAAGTGCATGCAAAAAGCATGAGGAATTCAACTGTGCGTGAAGCAGCCCTCCAAGCCAAGTGCACCTGATGCACCACAACAAGAGGAAATGCAGGGCTAATGGAAGAGAGTGTCAGTCAAGACACTTGTGGAAGGAGGCTCCACAACTTCTTGGGCAATCTGTGCCAGTGCTCAGTCTCTCTCAAAGTGAAAAAAGTGTTTCTTGTGTTTCTTTGTGATTAGATAGGACCCTTCTCTGTTTCAGCTGGTGCTCATTGCCTCTTCATGTCAAGTGCTAAACATATTGCTGTAGCAAGTAGAAGCAAAAATGTAACCTGTTACACCTATAGAAAATATACAATCTATAGAAAAAGGACAAAAAGGCCATCTACTAACTGAAAATTTGTAGTCTAAGAAAATTCCTGGGTTTGTTGTTAGTTGAAGGGCTCTTTACATAGGAGTTAGAGACTAATGTTAAACAGTTATTTGATACATAATGTGCCCATGTCATACAACATAGTGTTCCTTGCATTCTGTCTCCACCATTTTGTCTTAAGGTTTTCAATAAAAAACCCTCTTACCTTCCAGTCCCCACCAGCGATCTCCAATACACGTAAAGTAGGTTGTGAGTTAGATGCAGCCTTGAGTAGAGTTAGCTTAATATCAACTCCAAATTCACTTCTTGTCTTTGTCTCTAAGGATGGTATCTGCGGAGGACAGGGGCATTTTTAACACTGTATTTGAAGACCTTAGTTCTGCTTTGTTTACCTCCAAAGATGTGTGATATATATGACAAAGACTGAAAGCCATCAGAGCCCCACATTCAGTTGACAGTACCATTTTACAGAGTAGTTTATTGCCTGTGTGGTATCTTTCAAGACAGTAGGAAGCATCATTGATTTTAACTGGAGTTTTCTTTTGTTCGCTTAGCAAATAGGCACTGTGAAAAACCTCTCAGCTTTACTCAAGTGTCTTTGTTTAAATATCACAGCTGATTAAGTTAGGCCCAAAATATAGCCCTCTGAGGAAAATGGATATAGAACCATAGCATGAGTATGACTGTTGAAAGAGTTTTCCTAGACTTTAACTAGAAACATTTAAGTTAAAAAATAAGATATTTTCTGGAACTATTGAAATCTCTTAAGACATTTTTATGGTATTTTATTGATTCATAAGGACTGGTGAATGTAACTCACAAATACTATTTTCATTCATCCCAAATCTGCCATCCTTCTCTCTGCTGTCTTCATGTCATTAAAACTCCCATTCCTATCACAGCTGCAACCAGTGGAGTAATGTGGGGGATGAAGTAACTCATAGCTAAGCCATAGATGGAAACAACTGTATTCCAAAGTAACTATAAAAAGGCTTTCCTGATCTGTACTAGACTTGATATTTGTAAGCTTTCTTTTTACTTTGGAAATGTGTATTAGCCTCATTTTACAAATGATCTTACAAGCAGCTCACAGCACAGAAAGGAGCATGTAGGGTCCTGACTCTAGTATGATACGGCTCTACAGAAACAGAGGCACAACAGAAATGCAAAAGGGTTTCCACTGCCCTTGGCTGTCACCTTCTCTCCTGGTCATAAATCTATATTAGAAAAATAGGAAGACTTGAAATAGGATTCACCCTCCACTCCTAGTGGTTATTTGGTCTAAGTTGTGCCTGCTGATCTAAAGGTGAATGTTGTCAAAACACTCCCATTTCCTCTCTGACATGGGTTTTAATTATGCACATTTTCAGTATTTGTTAATTAGAAGCAACTCAAATAAACATAATGTGAGGACTGGCAGAGGTTTATCCCTTTAAAAGAAATTAGTAATAAACCACCATAGAACAGTTTAGCTGGACACCAGCACCATGCCCAGTGACGGACACTGAATAAGCTTCTAGAAGTAGCATTGCCAGCAATATTTGATCTAACCTGCAGCCCCTTGGCTCTCCTAGCACTGGGTCTCTTTTGAGAAGACCTCCCCTGTTGTTCTGCACCATGCCAAACTGGGTGGTAGCCTTCACTTTGGGCTCTCCAAACATTTGGGGGGGGGGTGCGGCACGGGAACATGACTGAGACCACAGTGATGTTTTGAAAACTAAGCAGGCAATTTAGTCAGAATAAGTAATAAGTAACAAAAATCAGGAGAAACAGGCAAAATGAAGATTGATTGATTAATACAATTAAGTGTGGCCATTTTGTCCGTTTGGTGTCCTTAGGCCGTGATAATTCTACAGTTTGTGTAGCTGCTTTACTATTTAATGCTAGATCATTTTAAAGAATGGATTGATCTATTGACATTCATAGCAAGGTAAGCGTTAAAATACTCTGCCTGACTAGCTAAGGATTTTCTGTCTCACTGGAGTCTCTGAATATACTGATAAGTAAAATGGTGCTGTTGAAGTTTCCCTCTTAGGTCTTCTCTAACCACTGGGCTTTATCCTGCCTTTTTCACTTGGTTTGTGAGTTTAGTCCTCTTCTCATTTGTTTTATTGGACTAAAATGTTCCACAAAATCCTGTCTTTAAAAGTACTCTACATTAGCTGAATGCAGCAGGCAGGTAAGTAGTCACTTATGCCAGTGACATTAAACCCCATCTTCTTTAACCAAGTCAAATGGGAACTAAGCACATAATCTAAGAAATCAGGCTGTCTTGTCTCCTTCTTGTAGCATAGCATAGATTTTTGTCCAGTTATTTCTGTATTGAACACAGATCCATGTGTTTATGTGGTGTTTAGGCTTCAGACAAACATCTTGTCCCTATTAAAAGAGTTTGGAGGTGGAGGATACTGTTTTCCTTCAGTATTTTATTTCAGTGGTTGTCAGTGTGTGTAATTCCTCTTTTCAAACTGTCTGAACTGAACTAGATTTAAAGTTGTTGGTTCTTTTGTAATTGGCAGACTCTCTCTGAGTGATAAAACCTATCATCTCTAAATTTGCCTTTGAGCAAAACAAGATTAGATTCATTAAGGCCCTCTCTACACAGCCATACTTTTTTGGCCCTCAATGCTGCTTCTTTAATGGCCTTTCTAAGGCATATTTAAAATAAAAATGTATTTTAAAAGGAAGTTCAAGTATCATTCTCGCCAATGTGTGTGCTGTTAGGAAAGAACCACCCTCTCCAGCTTGCCATTAGCTTGAGCCATTAGCTTGAGCAGGGTTCATGTTGATCCTTACAACATGAGTATCAAACTTTTTGTCAGGGTTTTTTGTCTTCTGCAATTCTTGCATCTGTTTTAGAGTAGAGCACCTATATAACCAATGTGTAAAGGAGACTTTGCCGACCTCCCAGGAGGAGGTGCTTGGATGAAGTTATTGATGAGAAAGGGAAGAAAAAGAAGAAAGAACTGAAGTGCTGTAATCATATGCATCTGTCCCAGAGGCAGGTTATTGGATACTTGTGAAATAGTGGTATGGTGGAGGAAAGGTGCACCCATGAAATCTACCCAAGAGTTTAAATGTATTAGCTCTTTGAAAGGCAGATGTGCTTCTTAACAAATGCTAGTGAAGGTGCATTTAGTGAGTCTTTGGAAGAGTTATTCAGCCACTCAGGAAAAAAACGCCAGTTTAAGTAAGTGATCTACTCTGTCAACATGTTAATTCCTAACACTGTAGGACTGATCAGTGCGTTTTCTGGGGTTTGCAATTTTTTGTTGCAATTCTTTTATGGGTAAACTATGGTTTGCCTGTTTCTATTCTGTTTAAAACCCCGAAACTTAAATTCAGAAATGCAGCTTTCGTGATATGTTTTTTCCATCCGTTTTATTGCTAAACTTCTTACTGTTTAAACTTTCTTACTGTTCAAAGAACTGACCAAGCTCAAACTGTTTTGTAAGCTTGAATATTACGGGTGGATGCTGTAGATAAGGTGCTATCTTACTGGGATGTTGATACTGTGGGATCGTTTTGCTCTCTCTATCAAAACAGCATGGGGGTTTTTCTCACACTGTTGGGGTTTTTTTTTTTCCCTTTTTTTCAAGTGCTTTAATTCACTGACAGTTTAACTGATCAGCGTGACAAAACCTCACTTTTAGTTTAGCCACTGACTCTTATAAATGCTATAGGCTGAAGAAAAGCATCTTTTCAATGGCTCTTTGAAAACTGAGATTAAAAGCAATCAAAGAATACAGATACTTTTTTGACTTGAGGGTATGCTTTAATGCATGGAGCAGAAAAGGCTCATACAAATCTAGCCAGGCAAACAGTTTAGTTTCCACAAACCCCCCAAAACCACTATAAATAAAATTGATATATCTGAGTTTTGGAAGTTTCTTTGAAGTTTGTTTCCAAAAATGAATATATTTTTCAACCCCACAAGCCTGCACAATGTGGTATCTTTAGCTGTCAATGTTCTTGCACATTCTTATTTCCAGTCACTGCCATGATATCACTGTCATGAATCAAGGACATGCAGTGGTGATGATCAGAACAGCTCAGTCAGAAAAGCCCCTGTGCTACAAGGGCTGGGTAGTTATCACTTGAGAACATGGGGATTGATGGTGGAAGGCTTTTTGCTTCATTGACTCACGGAAGAAAAATGAATTGGTAATTAGAAAAACAAACACCTGTGCCTTTTTGAGCTGTCGAATAGCAGAAGAGTTAAGAGGAGGCATAAGAACTCAAAATAGATACGCTGTCCTTTCAAGTCCTCTTGCATGACAACAGTAGTAAGCCTGGGTAGGTTTGTTGGCACAGTACCTACAACCAGTTAAGAATGTACATTCCTTATTTTTTTCCAAGAAAGATGGTTTCTCTACATTCCTCCTATCAAAGTAATTATGTACATACTCAAAACATTTGTCATTGGTGTGAACTCAGAGCACTTTACTACAAGTCAGCTCAAAGTAATGTGGTATACCCACTGTCTCTCTGCTTCTGCCCACCTCTGCTCTATTTTTAGACAGTATCTTAGGTTGGTCTCATTATCATGTGTTGGAAGGACAGTCTCCTGACAATGCAGTACATAATACCACACAGCTAAGTAAGGTCATCAAGAAGGGTGTATCTGACCACTTAACTTTCAAAGGAGAATTCCTGAGACATGCTGGACACAGTGTCAAGCTGACTCAAAAGGAATCTATAGAATGCTAACAAAACTTGACCTGAATTAGAGGGATGTCATGTGGAATGGCGTTATGTGTTCAGGGCCACAGAAGTGATCAGAGGGATAGAAAAGCTGAGGAAAGGCTGAGACAATTGGGATTGTTCAGCTTGGAGAGGAGAAAACTTTGGGGAGACTTGATTGCATTTCAGGACTTAAAAGGGTTCTATTAAAAGAAAGACTGGGGAGAGACTTTTTAGCAGGGCCTGTTGTGACAGGAAAAGGGGTGATGGTTTTAAGCTAAAAGAGGGGAGATTTAGGCTGGATGTTAGGGAGCTTTTTACAATGAGGTTGGTAAAACACTGGCACAGGTTGCCCAGAAAGGTGGTGGATGTGCCATCCCTGGAGACATTCAAGGCCAGACTGGATGTGGTTCTGAGCAGCTTGATCTATTTGAAGATGTCCCTGCTCATTGCCGGGGTTTTGGACTAGATGAGCTTTGAAGGTCCCAGACTTCCAACCCAACTATTCTGTGCTTCTTTGATTCTGTGATTTCCAACTTGGATCCATTGTTGGAACTGTCAGTTCTGCCAGTTTATATTTTGATCTTGCCATTGTCCCTTTTTCAGGGAAAACTCCCAAGGCAAATTTCATCTCCTTCGTACGTCAGCTGCATTCACCCCTGCCTTTCATCTCCTGCATACAGGATCTTATAATACATAGGTAAGGCTGAGTCTGCGCCTACCAGAAAAATCCACTTTTTATGCTTTTTTCTCTTCACTGGCCAGACACTGTTGATGCAGTACAGAACCAATTTTTATCCTTGTCAGGTAGAACAATTTACTGATTGATTAAAACATAAGGCAATGTAGACCTCCCAAATAAAAGGTGCAATTACAATACCATCCTTACCCTTAGGCTTTAGACCAATGCCTCTCTCCAACTTGGAAAACAAACTTCCTTCTTCATGGTTGTTTTTTCAGTGTCCTAAATATATTACAGCAGCTCTCAAAAAAGCTGCTCTTCTTCAGTGTCAACATTAGCCAGCTCAACTTTGGAGCTTCCGAAGAGCTTCAATCTCAGTCTCCCTGCTTAGGACAGAGATTATAGGGAATAACAATTAAAGCATGTTACTTCTCATTACTGGCCATCTTTTTTCTATATATTTCTAGCAAAATTCTGAATTGCAGAAATCAGTATTTTTAATGCTGTCAGAAAAGGAGCAGAATTCTGTGAGGAGGTTGTTGAGGTCCCAAGTTGCCCATAAACCATATAGAAATTAATATAATGGAAATTCAACTTTGTAAAAACTGAAGAAACTAAACATTAAAAAGCTGTTAAACATAAGCACATTATAATAATATACAACAGTCTTAATAGAATTTATGTTACTGTCTTTTTCTCTTCACTGCATCTGTGTTATTCAGAGAGGATGGTCTTCATTTGGGGTTGAAACAAAGCGGTGTATTATTTCCAAGAACTTTTTTACATTGTTGTAGATCCCATGAAGCAAATACATCAGACTTCCATACAAGATTATTAATATAATATGATGTTAGCCCAGGATTGTTGGCTGTACCCCTGTACAACGTTCCTATAGGATCTTCATCAAGTCACTCCAGTATTTTTTGTATGGGATCACCAAAGCAGGATTTAGGTGCCTAAAGATAAGCAGTACCTAATCCAGTATTTCAAAGAGACCTGGAACATATCAGGAGTGACTGTGCAGCTCTGGGGTTGAGGATGCAAGCCACAGATGTTTTCTCCTTGGTCCTGCTGATGAAGGGATAAGGCTTGGGAGCAGACAAACCCTCTGGGTCACCAAATGGTTTCACTACTGGTGATTTTGACAGGAATTTATTTTTCAGGATCAAGGGACATTTTCAAGTATCAGGGATTGATAGAGGGAGGTTAGGATCCACCTTACAATGAAGGTGAAAGCATCCTTGCCAAGAGGCTAGCCAACTGGCTGAGGAGAGCTTTTAACTAGGAATGATGAGGGAGGGAGCTTACTAGACTGAAAGAAGCTATTATTGCCCTCTACTTAGCATTCAACAGACTGCATTTAGACTATTTGGTCAAGTGTGCCCTCCCAACCCACCTCTCCCCAGTATAGGAAGGAAGCATTTAGTTTCATGGCTTGGATTGAAGACAGATAGTGCAGGGAAAGCCACAGGCTTTGTTCAGGACCAGAGATTGTTCAGGTTGGGGAAGAGGTGTCTTGGGGCCTCAGCAACAGCCCCTAGTACCTGTGGCGAGGTGGAGCTACTCTCCTTGTGGTATTGAGAGATGATGAGAAACAATGTGCATCTAAACAGGAGAGGTTCAGACTAGATCTAAGGAAAAACCTTTTTCACTCTGAAGACAATCAGGGTTGCCGAGAGAAGTGCCATTTCCATTCATGGTGGTTTTCAACCCACAGCTGAATAAAGCCCTGAGCAACATGGTGTGATAGAGCTGACCCTGCTCTGAGAGTCTGATCAGAGAGGTCATTCCAACCTGGATTATCCTACAACTAGTCCTATCTTGAGGCAACTCAATTTTGCCATGCCAAAGCTGTCTAGCTCATTTTATGTGAGTCTAGATGGACAAGTGGTCCTGAACTGCAGATGTGGTAAGGCTTCATGACAGAAAATAAAGTCAGTTTTCACACTTTAATGTAACATTTTATTTATTTTTTCCCAAAATCCAGGCTTTATGACTGTAGGGTTTGTTCTGTTTTCCAAACTAATGCAGTATCTTTGTACTTTGCTATTTCTATAAAATGACTGGTGTGCAGTCTTCATGCAGGTGTTGCACAATAAATGTGTATTTATGAACTGGTCACAGCAACTAATGTAGAGAAAGTCCTTGAGGAAATTAATAATTCAGTAACAGGACTTTAATCATGTAAAGTGAAGAAGGCATAGGATTACATATTTAATAAGGGACATAAAAACCTAGAGGTGGGATCTGCCCATGAACTGAGCATATTCTGTCCCAAGTGTTGAGTTCTATGAAAGAAACAGCAGGTAAGCATGTAATTAAAAGTGCCCATGCATACTGTGCACGTTACAGATACACACAAAGCAGAGACGCTTTAAAAATGAATTGACAAATTCTCCTCTATAATTTCTTACCTTTTGTATGCTTCTCTACCAACCTTAATGTTCCCTGATGAAAAAGCTTTCTTTTTCCTCAATGTTATATCTTTCAGTGAAATCTTCAGACAAGTGTTTCATGCCAGCTGTGTAAAAGAGAAGCAATATAAAACTCTCAGATAGATAAATTTCACATATGAGTTAAAATTATTCTCATGGAATTAAAGCTTGTGCAGAATTAGTGATCTGACATAGATATATTTGTTTGTATAGGCTATGTGGTTGTGTCTGGTATTCATGAACACAGTCACTTCATGAGAACAACCAGGTTGCAAAATGCTGTCACAGATCTTGTCAGCTTTTCCTATACTGAAACTTCTGTTCTTGGTGGCCCCTTTCAGGCTGCAGTGTGATACAATGCATTCTAACTATAGTGCAGCTGTAGCCACTGGCACTGTGAGGTTTCAGTGTACTAAAAGACTTCATTTTTCACATAGTGTGAAATTTGATAGAATAGTATATACATGTTTCTGGAGGAAAAAAAACAAAAGGTTTTATGTATGGAACTGTAAATCACCAGCATTTACTTTAAATTTTAATGAAATCCAATATGGTAGAGATTGCAGAAAGCACTTTAAGTCCAAGCTTTGCACATGTGGAAAAGTGTAAGTAAATAGGTCTTTACACTTTCTCTGTATTTTAGTTATGTAATAAAGCTTTCATAGGTAAAAATTTAAACAGGAAAATAAACTTCTTTTGGAATATGATGGCAAAGCCTCAAAACATACCTTTACAGTGCAGACCAGAGAGGGGTTGTTTATGTATAAGCTGAGTAGAAAGAACATACAAATGAATTATTGCTGATAGGCAAATGGCTCAGCTTGTAAAAAGGCAAAAGGAGAATTGTTCTCACTGCAGAGTACTGTAGGAATATTTGCAGGCAAACAACATGTGCTTTATGCCTTGCTAGAGCAGATAATGACTCTGTAGTGGCAATGAATCTCCTGATAAGACAGGCTTAAACAGTTGAACATGTCCTGGTTTATATTAGAAATGGGTTCAGGGCAATACTCCTTTGAACCTGTGACTCATTTCCAGTGAAAATGGTTCTAACAGTTGTACATAGTCCTTGCTGTTGGTCTCCTTTGCTTTCAATTACTGGTCAAAATGTCCCTTTGGACATTGTCCAGGTTGAGATGGTCAGAACCAGGAGGGGTTAAGAAGGAAAATAAATGTAGGAAGCAGTTTACATTTTCCAGGATTTTAAATTGATCTGTCCTTTTCTCAGGTTTCATGAAATTTGCTGTTTATATCATTTAACATAAACTAATAATATTTTTTAGGCAAAGGAGCACTGTCAAACACAGTGATGTAAGTGAACTTTCTGAAATTTTGACTTATTGTTGATAAAAAGCACTTGCAAAATGCTGTGAAAGACAGACTAACTATGTTCTACGGTACAGGTTTCTCTATACCATTTACATGTAGAGGCTCTCTTTCTGTGTAACCTGTAATGATGAAATGAGTGGTCTGGTAGATAAGGGGAGCAAGGGGTATCGCCTACCTGGAATTTAGTAAGGCTTTTGACACTGTCAGTGGATCCTAGGGGTCAAGGCTGGATCTGATCCTGTTCAACATCTTCCTTAATGATCTGGATGAAGGATCAGAGTCCACTCTCAGCAACCTTGCAGAGACACAAAATTGGGAGGATTGGCTATTGCACCAGAGGGTCATGTTGATGCCATCCAGAGGGACATTAACAAGCTGGAGAAATGGGCTGACAGGAACCTCATGGACTTCCATAAGAAGTGCAAAGTCTTGCACCTAGGAAAGAAGAATCCCATACAGCAACTTATGCTGGGGGGCCACCCACCCATCTGGAAAGCAGCTTGCCGGAGACCTGGCATGCTGGTGGATGCCAAGTTGGAGATGAGCCAGCAAGGTGCACCTACTGCAAAGAAGACTGACTATATCCTGGGCTCCAAGATGAGTGTTGCCAGCAGGTGAAAGGAAGTGATACTTCCCCTCTACTTGGCACTGGTGAGGCCACACCTGGAGTGCTGTGTCCAGTTCTGGGCTCCTCAGTACAAGAGAGATTTGGACATACATGAGAGAGTCCAACAAGGGACTACTAAGATGATGAAGGGACTGAAGCATCTATGAGGAAAGGCTGGCAGAGCTGGGACTGTTCAACCTGGAGAATAGAGATCTCAGAAGGGATTTTTCTTATTAATGTGTATAAATATGAGAAAGGAGGATGCATAGAGAATGGAGCCAGGCTCTTTTCAGTACTATCCAGTGACAAAACCAGAGGCAACAGACACAAACAGAAACACATCAGGAAACATTTTTTACTGTGAGGGCGACTGAGCACTGGCACAGCTTTCCCCCAAGAGACTGTGGAGTCTCTATCTTGGAGATACCAAAAAGCTGTCTCAGTATGGTGCTAGGCAACTGGCTGTCTAGGGGTTGGACAAGAGGTCTCTTACCAGCCTTAACTATTCTGTGGTGGTCTGTGATTCAGGAGTGAAAAAATATCCAGTAAAACTTGAATACAGCCATGTCCACAAGTGCTTCCTGCTCCACTTAACAGGAAAAAAATAAAAATAATGACTCTTAGAAGCTGTATATGCTTCAAATCTTCCAAAGTAGAATACACTTTTTTTCCCATGCAGAAATCTCCATGGAACTTCAGGGCAAATTAAGATACATGATACATCTGAAGTGATAAGCATAGCAGAGAAGGAATAAGGCTCTTCAGTGCTACGGACTTCCCTCTAAATGAAGAGTTGTCCAGTCTGCTGTTAAGAGCACCCACATTTGCTAAGTGTGACAGTTACTTTCAGGGTCAAACACTGTCATCTCCCTTCTTACTGAAAAGCACGGTGTAATAACGTACCTTGAGTTGCAGTTCTCCTCAGCGCCACTTTACAAATTGGGCAGTGCAAGGCTTTACCTAGGTACTGGGTCAAAGTGCCTGCATTCCTGGTGGAGACAGGCCTGGTGCTGCTCCCAGCACTTCATCTTATGTCAGGTGGAGTCAAACCCAGGCAGTCACAGGATGAGGACGGCACAAAAGAAGTTAAACCTGTATTTTCATATTGATGTCACTTTAAAAAGTGTAACATTTGCTTTGCAATTCAAGCAAAGGTTTCCTCATTCGTGGGAAGAAACTATATATTTCATTAATGTACTGATAATTCCCATCATAACTCCCATGGTTCCTTAGTGGAATACTGCACACTTACGCTAATCAAATGCTTCCCTTACGGCAGAGAACTCCAGAAGGGTGATATAAAAAAAAAAGAGCCAAGAGACACTTCACTGTGAAAAATAGGTCCCAAATTTGTTGCTAGACTCAGAAAATGAAAGAGATTGTTTCTCTGTTTCTTTAGGAAGCAATAATAAAAGGACAATGCATCCTGTAATCCCAACCAAGAAAACGTTTATCCCGCACTGAATTTTTAAATCAAGTGAAGTAGGAAGAAAATTCATCTATGTCTGTACTAACAAAAAAACCCCAAATAAACAAACAAACAAATCTAGCTTTGTTTGGGCTTAAATGTGGTAAGGAGAAACATATTTAGAAACCAGCCACAAGGCAGTAAAATTGATTTCTGGTTTATCTGGTATAGCTCTGAGTCTGTCGAGGAGCTGGGAAATAATTGATTGCTTGAAGCCTTGTAGCAGTAGTTAAAAATTGATAAATGCTAAAGCTGGCACGTGTTTTATAGGTTCTCAAGAATTGTGGAGCTTCCATATTTCTTTCTCATCACCAGCTCTAGATCGTGAGATGAAATTTTAAAAGACACTTCATCTTAGTCTTAGTAAATTATATTCAGCAACTCTGAGACCTTTCGCTGTGGGAAACAAAGCAAAACCTTTAGTTACATAGTACTGATCAATAGCATGTGAAGGCAAGTAAGCTTTTTGCAGGTCACCGTACTGTTTTTAAATCATATGATCAGATTACATTAGAGAACAACAAAACATCTCTGTCCATAAATGTCTAGAAAAAAGATTGGTCTTGACAGCTGTCATCCCATGAAATGAACTGCTGTAAAATATTGCAGGATTGGATCCTATTTAGCAAAGAAGTGCTGAAAGATTTCATTAACAAGTTTTACTAGTGCAGGAAGTTGGCTTTTTATATCAGCTGACCGCTGACTTTTATACTGGGCTAAGCATCTTTCTTTGTTGAAATACAGGAACCCAGGTCTCTCACCCCCTTCTAGATGCCTTTCATACTGTCAGCAAAACAAGGAAGTCAACAAGTTGCCCAGGTGGTTATTCTGGAAGAATATCTAGACTTCCACAATAATATATAATTTGTCAGGTTTGGAAGAAAGAAATTAAATTCTTTTATTTTAGATACTTATCTAAAAGAAACTTATCTCCTGCTCTGCATATAACTTGAAACAGGTACTCAGATTAAGCTAGTAGCTGGGGATGTGTCCCCTGTCACATTCCCAAGCTGTAATAGTAAGACAGTTTATACATAGAAATCAGTTACTAAATGACTTATCTATAGTAATTCTTGTCATCATCTTGAGTAGTCCTCATAAGAAATCTAGAACATGAAGTAACTGTGTACAATGTTGTTTAGAACTGTGAGCTGAAAACACTTGATTTTGGGTGAACAGTGGCTGAAAACTGAACTTCAAAACTTAGTTTACCAACATAAACCCCTGAAATGAATTATAAAACTCACTTTTACTTAATGTGCACAGGATCAGACTCAAACTACATGTGAAATAAATCACAGTTAATTTTTAATAAACAAAAAAGGTTACCTATTTGCACCTTGGTACAAATAGTCACCACAGAATGATGTTTTGTTCATATCAGATCAGTAAACATTTACTTAGTTTCGTATCTGTGTTTCACTGAAACAGAGACTAATATTGAGGCAAATTTCAGGACTAGTTCTTTAACTGAACAGAAAATGCAGCAGGTAATAGAGCTCAAACTCTGCCTTTTACATTGTCTATTCAGGGATAAAATTATTCTTTGCTATTTTGCTTAGCAAACAAAAACATTTTAAATTGTTTCTGTAAGCTTAGCAACTCAGTACTTACCTTCAACATTGCTGGCAACATCTGTGATCAAACTGCAGTTGCCATTTGCAGGTGGTTTGCATAAAAATGGCTTGTTTATTCATTAAAATCCTGCTTTTTAAGGCCATGGGCTGATGCTGATCTTCAAGTCAGAGCACCTCCTGCATGACACAGCCCAAAGCATTCCACATTGCAATGCTTGTAGCAAACCCAACTGCCTTAGGAACACTGAAAATATATAGGAATTCTTACTGTATTATTAATGTTTTAGAACACGTCCAGAATATCAGTTAATGCCATGAAGACTTAAAATACAACTACAGTAATGATGAAAGTAAAACCTTCTCCTCCATTTGCCCCTTTTCTGCTTCTGTATGCGTTCCTGTGTAACCTGCTAGAGGTGGCCCTACCGTAGGGTTGGATCAGATGATCTCCAGAGGTTCCTTCCAACCCTAATGATTCTGTGATTAGTTTATCTACTCCCCAAGAGAGAGGATAGAGGGAAAGAAATACAGGCAAACACAACTGTATTCTGAAGGAGCTGCCTTTTCACTGAATCAAGAGGCACTGAAGAAACACTAACACAAACTTTTCTGACTCAATTAACTGCAGGACTCCAGTTCTAATGGTGCCAGCAAAAGAGTTATTAAACACAAATCTTGTAGCTTAACCTACTACATTTTGCCCATGCAGATAAGTGCATGTGTGTGCTTTTCATCAGCTTGAGCATTACCGAAGGTACAGCTTACCACCAGGAATTTCTTGTTAAAGTTATGTTAAAGTTAATAAAGGTTAAGTTAAATAAAGTTAAATAAAATTAAATGTTAAAGTTGTCTTTAAAAAGACATAATTTTACATGTATAAATTAATAAATTAATTAAATTAAATTAAATACATTAGTGGAATTCTCTCCAAAAAGGCCAGAGACTTCTTCTTGGCCCAAAAAGGTAGAGTTTGGATGCTATGAGATAAAATAGAAGTAAACTCTTTCATCTATGCTTGTCCTAATAAAACGTTCTTTTGAACAGCTTTTAAAGAAAAATCTCTTTAAACAAGAGAAGTTTGAATTACCATAAATCAAATGTCTTTTACTCAAATCTTAATTTTGTACAGACAGTGAATCTGCCCTATGAAGAGTGGCTCAAATTGAGCAATGAGGTTCCCAGATGGTGCTTTGTGTTGTATTTGAAGCATATATTT